>NC_080712.1:2360145-2365145 GCF_019097595.1 Hemibagrus wyckioides
ACTCTATTATACTATACTCTATTACACTATACTCTATTACACTATACTCTATTATACTATACTCTATTACACTATACTCTATTACACTATACTCTATTATAGTATACTCTATTATACTATACTCTATTACACTATACTCTATTACACTATACTCTATTACACTATACTCCTGTATAATACATTATACTCTATTACACTATACTCTATTACACTATACTCTATTATACTATACTCTATTACACTATACTCTATTACACTATACTCTATTACACTATACTCTATTATACTATACTCTATTACACTGTACTCTATTACACTATACTCTATTATACTATACTCTATTACACTATACTCTATTACACTATACTCTATTACACTATACTCCTGTATAATACATTATACTCTATTACACTATACTCTATTACACTATACTCTATTATACTATACTCTATTATACTATACTCTATTACACTATACTCTATTACACTATACTCTATTACACTATACTCTATTATACTATACTCTATTACACTATACTCTATTATACTATACTCTATTACACTATACTCTATTACACTATACTCTATTATACTATACTCTATTATACTATACTCTATTACACTATACTCTATTACACTATACTCTATTATACTATACTCTATTACACTATACTCTATTACACTATACTCTATTATAGTATACTCTATTACACTATACTCTATTACACTATACTCTATTATACTATACTCTATTACACTATACTCTATTACACTATACTCTATTATAGTATACTCTATTATACTATACTCTATTACACTATACTCTATTACACTATACTCTATTACACTATACTCTATTACACTATACTCTATTATACTATACTCTATTACACTATACTCTATTACACTATACTCTATTATAGTATACTCTATTATACTATACTCTATTACACTATACTCTATTACACTATACTCTATTACACTATACTCTATTACACTATACTCCTGTATAATACATTATACTCTATTACACTATACTCTATTACACTATACTCTATTATACTATACTCTATTATACTATACTCTATTACACTATACTCTATTACACTATACTCTATTATAGTATACTCTATTATACTATACTCTATTACACTATACTCTATTACACTATACTCTATTACACTATACTCTATTATACTATACTCTATTACACTATACTCTATTACACTATACTCTATTATAGTATACTCTATTATACTATACTCTATTACACTATACTCTATTACACTATACTCTATTACACTATACTCTATTACACTATACTCTATTACACTGTACTCTATTACACTATACTCTATTACACTATACTCTATTATACTATACTCTATTACACTATACTCTATTACACTATACTCTATTACACTATACTCTATTATACTATACTCTATTACACTATACTCTATTATACTATACTCTATTACACTATACTCTATTACACTATACTCCTGTATAATACATTATACTCTATTACACTATACTCTATTACACTATACTCTATTATACTATACTCTATTACACTATACTCCTGTATAATACATTATACTCTATTACACTATACTCTATTATACTATACTCTATTACACTATACTCTATTACACTATACTCCTGTATAATACATTATACTCTATTACACTATACTCTATTACACTATACTCTATTATACTATACTCTATTATACTATACTCTATTATACTATACTCTATTACACTATACTCTATTACACTATACTCTATTATACTATACTCTATTACACTATACTCTATTATACTGTACTCTATTATACTATACTCTATCACACTATACTCTATTACACTATACTCTATTATACTATACTCTATTACACTATACTCTATTACACTATACTCTATCATACTATACTCTATCACACTATACTCTATCACACTATACTCTATTACACTATACTCTATTACACTATACTCTATTACACTATACTCTATTACACTATACTCTATCACACTATACTCTATTACACTATACTCTATTACACTATACTCTATTATACTATACTCTATTACACTATACTCTATTATACTATACTCTATTACACTATACTCTATTACACTATACTCTATTACACTATACTCTATTATACTATACTCTATCACACTATACTCTATTATACTATACTCTATTACACTATACTCTATCACACTATACTCTATTATACTATACTCTATTACACTATACTCTATTACACTATACTCTATTATACTATACTCTATTACACTATACTCTATTACACTATACTCTATTATACTATACTCTATCACACTATACTCTATTATACTATACTCTATTATACTATACTCTATTACACTATACTCTATTACACTATACTCTATTATACTATACTCTATTACACTATACTCTATTATACTATACTCTATTACACTATACTCTATCACACTATACTCTATTATACTATACTCTATTATACTATACTCTATCACACTATACTCTATTATACTATACTCTATTATACTATACTCTATTATACTATACTCTATTACACTATACTCTATTACACTATACTCTATTATACTATACTCTATCACACTATACTCTATTATACTATACTCTATTACACTATACTCTATTATACTATACTCTATCACACTATACTCTATTATACTATACTCTATTACACTATACTCTATTATACTATACTCTATTACACTATACTCTATTACACTATACTCTATTATACTATACTCTATTACACTATACTCTATTATACTATACTCTATTACACTATACTCTATTATACTATACTCTATTACACTATACTCTATTATACTATACTCTATTACACTATACTCTATTACACTATACTCTATTATACTATACTCTATTACACTATACTCTATTATACTATACTCTATTACACTATACTCTATTATACTATACTCTATTACACTATACTCTATTACACTATACTCTATTACACTATACTCTATTACACTATACTCCTGTATAATACATTATACTCTATTACACTATACTCTATTACACTATACTCCTCTATAATACACTGTACTCTATTACACTATACTCTATACCCCTACACTATACTCTATACTCCTACTCTATACTATATTCTATACCCCTACGCTATACTCTATACTCCTACTCTATACTCCCACACTATACTCTATACTCCTACATTATACTCTATACTCCTACACTATACTCTATACACCTACTCTATTCTCTATATCCCTACACTATACTCTATACTCCTACACTATACTCTATACACCTACTCTATACTCCTACACTATACTCTATTACACTATACTCTATTACACTATACTCCTACACTATACTCTATTACACTATACTCTATTACACTATACTCTATTACACTATACTCTATTACACTATATTACACTATACTCTATTACACTATACTCTATTATACTATACTCTATTATACTATACTCTATTACACTATACTCTATTACACTATACTCTATTATACCTTTACACTGCACACCACACTCTTACACCTCCACTACCTGGATAGTCTTTTGGCTTTCTGTAATCAAGTAAAACACCTCTGTTTTGATGAACAAAAGTTTTAGGCCCCCTGCCCTGGACATTTGTGACCGTTGAGTGTGTGTGTGATGAGCGAGCGTCACATCCTGGCATGCTGTAATGATCCTCCATATGGGAAGTGTCCACACCCGCTTACGGTAACCTGCGCTTAGCCACAAACACATTAGCGATCCTGAGAGCGCCTCATCTCAAATTCAGAGACATGATAATGGTGCTACTGGAGATAAGGACACACTCTCTCTCTCTTTCTCTCTGTCTCTCTCTCTTTCTTTCTATTTCTCTCTCTCTCTCTCTCTCTCTCTCTCTCTCTGTAATGGCTCGGTATTGATGATGTGAGGTTAATGATCGCTAACACACATCTCTGTCTAAGACGGACAGATGAAGTTGCTCACGTGTGGAAACATCCCTTTGACTCAGTGCCACCAGTCGCTAATGCTTATTGTATCAATGGCCTTCATAGTCATGTGACCACAGATTTCGGTGATGTCATAGCAGTGTGACATCATACAGAGGAATTTGTTTCAGTAGATCTGAGGAAATATCTCAGATACATGACTGACAAAAGGTCTTGTCTTTGCTCGTTCTTTCTTTCTTTCTTTCTTTCTTTCTTTCTTTCTTTCTTTCTTTCTTTCTTTCTTTCTTTCTTTCTCCCTCCCTCCCTCCCTCCCTCCCTCCCATTCTTTTTAGCTGTCTTTCTTCCTCTTCCTTTCTCTTGCTCTATATCACATTCTTATTTGCTCATCTTTTTTTCCTTTCCTTTCCTTCACTCTTTCTTTCTTTATATATATATTTTCTTGGCTCCGTCTACTCTTTCTCTCTCTCCTCGTCTGCCTTTCTCATTTTATCTCCTCTATCCTTATCCAGATTTTTCCTGTAAGTCTTGTATTCTTTCTCTTTGTCTTATTCTTTTTTTTGTGTACTTTTCTATTGCTGTCTATTGGCAGGATGTTGTTTTACTCTCTTCTTCTTCTTCTTCTTCTGTTTTTTCTTTATCTTGTTTCTGCCACTTCTTTACTGTCTGTCTGTTCTTCATTGTCTTGTTCTTTTTCTCTTCTTTTTCATCCTCTCTCTCACCCTCTCTTTCTTTATTCTTTGTTTCTTTTTTTCCAATATACAGTTATACTCTCTTCTCTTCCCTCCTGTTCTCCTCTCTCTCACTCTTTCTCCATCCCTCCATCCCTGAGAGAGTGGTACAGAGGTGACCCACTGTTCCTCCACTCCTCCGTCTCTGTAACTACAATGAAACAGAATATTTCTGTCACATTAATGACTCACATTTACCTTTAATGACGTTCCTCTTGTTCCCCTCTCTCTCGCTGTCGCTCTCTCTCTCTCGCGCTCTCTCGCGCTCTCTCTCGCTCT
>NC_080712.1:2380145-2405145 GCF_019097595.1 Hemibagrus wyckioides
CACTTTACACACTTTACACACTTTACACACTGCACACACTTTACACACTTTACACACTGCACACACTTTACACACTGCACACACTTTACACACTGCACACACTGCACACACTTTACACACTGCACACACTGCACACACTGCACACACTTTACACACTGCACACACTGCACACACTTTACACACTTTACACACTTTACACACTTTACACACTGCACACACTGCACACACTTTACACACTGCACACACTGCACACACTTTACACACTGCACACACTGCACACACTGCACACACTTCTTTACGTGACGTTTTCTGCGCCGGAGACGAGAACTGGATTTCATTTTTCTGGCTGAACTTCTTTAGGATCTGTTTTTTGCGTTAGAATGTTGGTCCCGAGTGCCAGAACACAGGAGTGAACACGGCGTCCAGCGCTTCCTCAGTTCTCCTTCCAGCTGAGCAAATCCTCTAAATCCTCCAGAGATCGTTTTTCCCCTCCCACCTCTTCACTTCAACAGCGACGGAGGGAGTAATCGCTATTGTGTGAGATGGGGACACACATTATTCTAAATGATCACACACACACACACACACACACACACACACACACAAGAGGTCGCAGTGCAGCCAAGGAGCAAATTACCAGCACATGTTGATGCACCTTTGTAAAGCTGAGCCAAGCCGATGCAGAGGAGAGATGAGAAAATGATAAAAGATGGTGAAGGAGGTTCACACACACACACACACTCCCCCGACGCCTGCGAGGCTCACACACACCCTTCACACACCTCACACACCTCACATCTGTCTCACAGACCCGGTCCTGACCTCACACACATCCCCAAAACACTCACTCTTTAAACCAGCGCTGGAACAAAACATAGTCTGTTATATAACACAGACACATGACCTCCTCAGGTGTACAGTGGGTGGGGCTTATCTCAGGTAACACTTTCCCTAATCACATGGCTGGTGTTGCAGTTCCCGCCCACTTTTAATCTAAAATGTGGTTTCTGCTTTGATCAAAAAAGTTCAAAAGTTAGCATGATGCAGGACAGGTGTGAGGATGAAGTTCAGCTATGATGATGATGATTATGATGATGAAGAAGATGATGATGATGATGAATAAGACAATGATGATGAAGATGAATAGGAGTTGGTGTGAAGGTCATGTGGAGGTTTACTCAGCAGCACATGGTGAAGGTCTTTAACTTTTTTTCCTCCTTTCTTCTTTACTCTGCTGCTAAAATGAAAACAGCCTGGTCCATCCCGGCGCTGATATCCATCCCTCCTGCTTTCCCTTTCTTTCCCTCTCCAGGGATGATGGGGGGGATAGTCATTTATAGTCGTTTTTCATCCGCGAGGTCTGGACACACTCATCTTCCCGTCTCTCTTCACTCCAACATGACCTGCGAGTGCCGGAGCTTGAAAACACACTGCAACAGCGAAGAAAACTCTGTTATTTCAATTTAAACTGAAAAAAGAGGTAACGTTTGACTAGCGCTAGCGGTTAAAGCTGTTGAGTGAAGTTAATCTGGAGAGCGGCGTCCGCTAGATGTTAGCAAGGAAATCCAGGTAGTCTAGAGAATGAAATCTGACTTAGCAAGTGACAGCTAACTAATAAATACATTAGAGTCAGATCTAGAAAGTGAAATCTGATCTAAGGAGTGAATGCTAAGTTAAACGTAATCCACTGAGAGAAACTAAACTGAAAGCTAACCTAGCAAACGAAATCCAACACAGAGAATAAATAATGGATGTTAGTAGTGAGCTACTCTAGTTAGTGTCCTGATTAGCTATGCTAACTGCTGTAACGCTAAACAGTGATATCTTGTAGCAGAGGTGATGATAAATTTGACACATTCCTCACCACTTGTCTTCTCCCTCCTCTGATTGGCTAATCACAGTGCTCATTTGCATAAAGTGACTTGTTTGAGATTAGCGCTACCCCACTGGACGAGTGGGTTTTGAGTGACCTCGTGCTGTATTATGATGTTGTCAGCGTAGCTTTAGCAGTAGCAGTAGTTTCTACATCAGTGGGATTTATATCTGTTTAAAAAGACGGCTTTGGATCAAGGGCACAAAGTAGTGTGCACAAGAGGAGGGTTAATGGCATGCGCGGTCACCGGGCTGCGTTGTGTATAAAGGTCGTGTCTTTTTCTTTAGATGGACATCTGGTCTCTCGCCGGACCCTCAGATGGAGTCTCTGGTGAGACTCTTTCAGAAGTCATGGCTGCAGGCGCTGGGCTTTGGAAAAGGCCGGCCGCGTCCCTCCTAAATTATTCAGAGGTGGAAAACATAAAAAAAGAGAAGGGAGACTACAGAGGAAGTGGAGGGTTGAAGGCGGGCTCAGATCACAGGGGGCCTCCTGTTTAACCCGCCTTCATGTAGTGAATACACTCACACTGGGGTCTGTGTCGGGGTCCGGCGGGCAGGAAAGATCCGCGGATCAATACCGAGCCGAGCCGCGGGTCCGGGGGGACACGGGGGGAGGTGGGGGGGATAGGGGGATCAGAGCGAGCCACGGGTACACAACATCACACAATAACACACAATAACTAATTACACTATGCAATAACAACACTACACTTAAAAACACTACACAATAACACAATTACACACACATTCTCTTTATTGCACTAAGGTGTAACTTCGTAGTGTAGACTCCGATTTGTGAGCTACCTGACTCCACCCCCTCATGCATATTCATTAAAGCTACACTCGGATGTTATTTCTCTTGATTCTGTGTGTAAATCACGTCAGCGTGCCGCAGTAAGTACACATGAACCCCTCATAAACACACACGACAGTGTAAATAACCTTCACCATGATGTATATTTTCCCCTTAATGACTCGATCATAAGCGGCTAACCCCGCCAATGCTAATACGCCGTCACGCTAATTGCGTAATTGTCGTCTTTGTTCTTGCTGACACAAAGCTGGATCATCGCTCTCCTCCGCTGCAGCTCCCCTCGCCGATCGTTTACAAGCCCACGGTGCCATTACGGGGGCCGCAGAGAGATAAATACCCCCCGTCACTGGCTCCATTTCGGGGTGACACAGTGGCACACACACACACACACACACACACAGAGGAATAGATAGCATGAACGCTGACGACTTACAGCGGTGTAATTATTGGATAATTGTCATTAACCTCACAGACAGCGATTCAGAGACGTCCTGTACGGGACCGCGGTGACAAGCTAATCCGTCTTAGCGCCGGGGGACGCGTGGGGGGGCAGTAATGAGGTTTCTAAGGGAAACTGAGAGGCGGCAGTGAGGGGAGGGGGCAGGAGGGGGGGTTCATATAAAAAAGAAAAGCACATTAAGCTAATTGTGAGATGAGTTCCTCTAAACAAAGAGCTTCTAACGGCAGGTTCCACACTCACACTCAGGTCTGGAGCATGTGTTCTGAATAAAAGCAGGAGTTATGGAGCTGGACAGAGAGAGCAGGCTTTTATTTCTTCAGTTCAGTTCCTGAAGTTTTTTTATTCATCACCTCCAGGAGACGATTACAGTCTCATCTTCACCTTCACTCCTTTTTAATCTTTATCCAAAGTGATGTAAACTGAGATAGGAGACAGCTGAGGGCTTTAGGGATTATCTCATTTTATCTCCTCACATCATTTCATCTCTATCTTCTCATCTCTTACTTTATTTGATCTTCTTTCTTCTCATCTTATTGTATCTTCGCATTTTATCTCAACTTCTCTAATCGTATCTCATTGTACATCTCCTCAAATCTCTACATTCTCTCTTGTAAATTCTTCATAATCTTCTAACTGCATCTTATCTCATTTTCTAAACTCTTTTTCTCATTTTTATCTCTTTTTATAAACTCTTACCTTGTCTTATCTCATTTTATCTCCACACATCATTTCATCTCTCTTTATCTCTTATCTCACATTATCATCTTCCATCTTGTCTTATTGTATCTTCTCACTTCATCTCATCTTCTCTAATTGTGTCAGTATACATTTTCTAAATTCATCTTCTACCTGCATTTGATCTGATTTTATAAACTCTTACCTCATCTTATCTCGTTTATCATCTTATCACCTCACATCATCTTATCCTATTACCTCATTTTATCTCATTTTATTATCACCTCCTCACATCATCCTCCCATTTTATCTTAACATGTTATCTCAGTTTATATAGAATGCTGTCTTGTGTATATTGAATAGCATTAGCTCATTATAATTATATCATCATGTATATAATCTTATCTCATATCATCTCACATTATCTTGTGTGATATGATCATTAATTATCTCATCTCATTTCATTCATCTCACATCATCTAATTATCTCATTTATATAATCTTTTATTATCTCATTTTATTGTTACATTATATTTTCACCTCATCCTCACTCCTCAGCTGATCTTTGTTCCTGATTGGACAGAAGAGCATACCTACGTTTGCGTTCCCGAGATAGCTGCAGTTACGCTCGGACCTCAGCAGGACGAAGCGTTTGGATTGGTTTGAAGGAGCGTTCTTCTTCTCCGAGTGAAAGCGATCCGAGATGAACGCAGATATGAAATCATGAACACACTGTAAAGCGTGATAAAAGTTTTGGCACCGGTGTTGCCGTGTAGAAATCTAATATACGCTACGGGGTCGAGTTTGGTGTTTGGTTCTGTTCCAGATGAAACATTTGAAATGGAGGGAAGTCGCGATATTGAGAAGTTCCTCAGACGTAACCAAAAGCACATGATGTTTCTCCAGCGAGCCTAGAACTGCAGTCGGCCTTGATTGCGTGGTGCGTTTGCTCACGCGAGCTCGAGTTTCTGCAAGTCTCAGAGATCTGGAGAAGCGGATACGTGTGTGTGTGTGTGTGTGTGTGTGTGTGACCTGTGTCGTGACAGCTGGACGCCCTCAGAGCCTCACACCAGAATGTTGCAGCCAAAAAGCCGTCGCCGGTTCTCTGGGCTGAGGAAGGAACACGCGATAAGCTCCTAAGTGATGCTTGGCATGTCCAGTTTGTTTAAAAAGTACGCCACGGTCACCGGCTCTAACTGCAATGTAAATAACTCCGTATTAAAATAAGGACATTCCTTTCCTGTGTGTGGACGCGGCTTTCCGAGAAACAGCTCCGACTGTTTAACTCCATCACCCTCACCCTGAGGTGTTTACACAACTCCAACTGTCACTGCTACCTCACTCCAGCTCCTCTTTATCTCATTCTAAACAACCCTGATGGAAACACACCTCCACAAGCTCCACCTTCTCCACCTTCATCTCCACCGTCTCCTACACTTTCTCCTCCACCTTCCCCTCAAAATCTTCTCCAAATCTCCTCTAAAACACCTCCATCTTCTCCTCCACCTTCTTTTCCACCTTCTCCTCTATCTTCTCCTCCACCTTCTCCTCACCTTCTCCTCCACCTTTTTTCCACGTTCTCCGCTATCTTTTTCTCCACTTTCTCTTCCACCATCTACTCCACATCTCCTTCACCTTCTCCTCCACCTTCTTCTTAAAATCTTCTCCAAATCACCTCCGTGTTCTCCTCCACCTTCTCCTAAAATCTCCTCCACCTTCTCCATCACCTTTCATTCACCTTCTCCACAACTTACTCCCCCAAATCTCCTCCTTGATCTTCTCCACCTTTTCCTCCACATCTCCACCACCTTCTTCTCCAAATTTCTTATACTTTCTTCTCCACATTTTCCTCCACCTTCTCCTCAAAACTTCATCTATATATGCTCCCTCTTCTCCTCCAGGTCTCCTCCAATTTCTTCTCTACCATTTTCCTACAATCTCCTCCACCTTTTCCTCCATCTTTTTTTCACCTTCTCCTACACTTTCTCCTACACTATTCCTCCACCATCTCCTCCACCTTCTCCTCAAAATATTTTCCAAATCTCCTCCAAATCATCTCCATCTTCTCCTAAAATCTGCTTCACTTTTTCCTCCACCCTCTCCTCAATACCTCACCCATATCTCCTCCACCTTCTCCACCACCTTCTCTTTCAGAGAAATCTCTTTCACCTTTTCCTACAGTCTCCTCTACATTTTTCTCCGCCTTCTCCTTCAAATCTCCTCCACCTTCTTCTAAAATCTTTTTTTAAACTCAAATAAGATTCAAAATAATTTCATAGAAATTCAGCACAAAATTCAGTTCTTGTTTAAATAAAAAAAAAAAAACAAGCGGAAGAGAATATTCCACACATGCTAACGTGGCTAATCACGAGCTAGTAATGTAGCAAAGCAGCTAGCTTTCTTCTTTCATTTGAATCCTCTTTTTATTTATCTTCATTTTCTCAGCTTAAAATGACCTTCACGATGTTTATACATTTTTTAAATGTTTTTAATTACAGAATTAGCATTAAAAAAACTAGCTCTGTTAGCATGTTTTAAATGCTAGTTTTTAGACCATTTTACTGAAAGAAAAAAGAAAATCAGCGCTGAAGACACACCATTCCTCTGTCATGAGCCTCCTGCAGTTTTAACCCGGGACTGTGTGTGTGTGTGTGTGTGTGTGTGTGGGTGTGTGTGGGTGTGTGTGTGTGTGTGTTTAATCTTTTCGCTCGGTGCGTAATAGCAGGCCGAGTGCTGATAACAGCAGAGTCGCGGTGATGAACGAGTGTGTGATCTCTGATTAGGATCAGCCTGCTTAGAGCTGCTTTACAGCTGTGGACACACACACACACACACACACACACAGTAATGGCTCCTCACAGCCTATTTACACTGTAACACAAATACAGAGAATTAGCGCTAGTGCCGATGTTGTCATTCTTTATTGCAGCGTGTCCTTTTTTGGTGTGTGTGTGTGTGTGTGTGTGTGTGAGAGAGACAGAACACAAGGACCGTAACAGATAAATCATTAGAGATGAATTCTCATGTGTTTTTGAAAATGTTCTTATCTAAAAATTCACTTTTTAATTTTTTTTCCTCTTCTTTTGTTTCTTTATATTAAATGAAATGGAAATTTCAGAGCAGCTAGCGGCGAGCGCCGTATAGCATAATAGTGCGGAGGCTGAAATTTAAAGTCTTACCTCGGGGCTAAACTCGCTCTCGCACACAGAATGAAAGTGTGGAAAGTTTTTTTAATGTATATTTAACACACAAACACCCCTGCGACCGCCGAGCCTCGACGTGCCGTCTCCCAAGAATCCCTCTCTTCCTTTTTTTCTCTCTATTCCCTCTCCTCTCTTTTTTTCCTTCTGACTTCTCCATCTCTCTTTAAACATTTATTCCCAGCTCACCTTAAAGACCCCCTTTTTTTTTTTTTGGTTCTGTTGTTTTTTTTTTTACGGCTCTTAAACTCCTCGGTTGCCATTTATCATTTATAGATCCTAGCGGGAACGGCTAGACGGCTCTCGCGTCGTGTCTAATTGTCGTCAGGGCGAGCGTCGCTCCCTTGATGTCACCGTTCTCTGGGACTTTGGGAGTCTCTGAGGCCCTTAGCCGAGTAAACTGGATCATTTATGAGAACCCTCTCTCTCTCTCTATCTCTCTCTCTCGCTCCTTGTCTTTGTGCCTCTCGCACGCCCACTCGTAGCAGCACAGCGGGATCACAGTAGCACACTTATTGCATCGTAGCTTTTATGGCCGTTTCAATGCACCAGGAGTTTAAAACACTTCCAGTAGAGGCCAGAAGTCTGAGTCCCAGAAAACCAGGGTTTATTTCATCACTCTGGTGTGTGTGTGTGTGTGTGTTTTTCATTTCTTCTTGGAAATATATATACGGCGTGACGATTCTATTAGTGAAAGCTAACAAATTCAAATAAATAAATAAATAAAAATAATAATAAATTTATATATAAACTCAGAGCTTTAGTGAATAAAAAATGCACTGTTTGCCGTTCCAGGTCCTCCGGAGATCCTGTACGGATTTTAAATGCCATGTTGTGGCATTCAGGGCACCATAAAGGGCGAATTTTTTTTTTTAAATAAATAAATAAATACGTAAATACATAAACGGTTGTATTATTTTTTTTTTGTGCATCTCATCGCAGTTCCACTCCTGACCGCAAATCTAGAGATTCCATGCTGCCAAGATTCTTTTCCCAGAGTCCCTTGCCATGTCTCAGCGTCTGACAGTGGCCAAGTGTGCAAAACTCGAACCGTTTTATTTTTCAGCGGTTAATAACACCACCTCCTAAAACGCTGGCCAAGGACAGAGAGAAAAAAAAGAGAGCGAGAGAGAGAGAGAGAGAGAGAGAAGAGAAAGCTCCCTGGAAGTGGTGCTTATTCCTCCTCCTGGAGCAATAACGCTTTCTCAACATGGAAACTTCTTTCCCACGCTTCTAGTGCCGTGAAAGAAAATCCGAGGCCTGTTTGGGATCTGTCCACGATTTTTTTTTCTTTACAGTACATCGCTGCTCGCCTCGTTGACCCCCCCCCGACCCCCCTTCCCCCCCCACCCCAGCACCCCCCCCCCCCCCCCCCCGCAGAAGCCAAAACGCTATCACTGTATATTTTTTTTCCAGTTGACACCAAAGTATTCCCTTCATTAATATTTAATCTGACGCAAGACGCGCGTCCTTTAAACTCCATTAACATAAAGCCGGGTAAATACTCATCCTCAAACCTCGCTAATGAATGTAATGCAAGATCGCTGTCACCTCCAAGGCTTCTTCAAAGACATGCTTAAATAAACATGAGATTCCTTATTTTTATGTTCAACATCGCTTACTCTGAGACAAGATGTTTTTTTTATTTCATTTTTTTTCACCGGTTCGGCCCACCTTTCCAAAATAGGAGACATGATTTAAATTATAAAACAGGAAATAAGTGAAAATGAAGTGAAAATATTTCAGCGCTGGTGTCATTAAAGGGTTTTTTTTTTATAACTGTCACCTGACAGAATGTGTGTGTGTGTGTGTTTGAGTGTGTGTGTTTGGGGGGGGGGGTCTAAAAAGAAAATGAAAATAAAATAAGCAAAAAATATTTTATGCAAAATAATGCACCAAGTGAAGTGGAATAAAAAAAATAATAATAAAACAATGACACTGATGCAGTCGTTTTGTTTTTTTTTCTTTCACAGGATGTCAAAAATGAATATTTTTAAAATGACCAATATCTCAACGTCACATTAAATTCATTTGGACCGTTTATAGAGCTGCTATAGGTCTGTTTGGCCTCAGCGCTCGTAACACCGCCGGCATCTTCGCTGCTCAGCACCGAGCGGCTCGGACAGTGGCTCTGGACTTTACAACAAAGACAAAAGGAACTATTTTAATTTTTTCACATTTGTGTTTCATCTCTCAGATTTTAAAAAGGACTGAATGTCATGTAGAAGACATACCGTATTTTTTTCCTTAAAATATAATTTCACAGATTTTAGCATGGTTTTGCTAAAAGTGTTTACATTTTAAACAGGTTAACGTCTACATTTGGCCGGTTGATTAAATGTGCGGGAGAGGAACTGCTGCGGAGATTCGGAGTAAACCCCCCATTATCGGTCTTTGCAGTTGCTCCAGGGGAATTTCTTCTCGCTAACAAATATTCGACCCTTTTCCTCCTCCTCAGACTGCCGTTATTATGCAGAATCAATAATTTTTTTGTGTGTTTGTCTTTTTTCCCTCTCTCTTTCTTTGATATGGCCTCTAGGATGCTGCAGGCAAGGTGCTGGACCGCTGGA
Source organism: Hemibagrus wyckioides (assembly GCF_019097595.1). NCBI lineage: Eukaryota > Metazoa > Chordata > Actinopteri > Siluriformes > Bagridae > Hemibagrus > Hemibagrus wyckioides. The sequence goes on from NC_080712.1 coordinate 2,389,737, forward strand.
CCATCATGTCCCGTGAAGAGGAGATCATTACCCTGCAGCAGTTTCTGCGCTTTGGAGAGACCAAATCCATCGTGGAGCTCATGGCGATTCAGGAGAAGGAAGGCCAAGCGGTCACGGTGCCCTCTTCAAAGGCCGACTCCGGCATCCGGACTTTTATTGAAAGCAACAACCGCACTCGCAGTCCTGGCCTCCTTACACACTTGGAGAACAGTAGCCCTTCTAGTATCCATCATTTTGAAAATATCTCCAACAGTTTGGCTTTCCTGCTGCCCTTCCAATACATCAATCCTGTCTCGGCTCCCATGTTGGGGCTGCCTCCTAACGGGCTAAACTTAGACCAAGCGGCTCTGAGGCTCCGAGAGCCGAACCTTTCCAATCAGAGTGAACCGGTCGAGAGCAGTGAGTCAGAAGTGTCTCTGTCGCCTTTCCGAAACAGCCAGAGTCCAACCCGAGGTGCCATAGGGACCATTTCCAATTCCATTGAGCCCAAGACGGAACCTAATGGATCATCACCTATCACAACAACCCCATCTGCACAGCAAGTCCAACAACAGCAAACACAGCAGCAGCAGCAACAGCAGCAGCAGATCCAACAACAGCAGCAGCCCCAGAACAATGCTGTAAATGACCACCACTTTGTGAAAATCGAGCAGTCAAAGAACCTTCACTCTTCCTTCTCTTCCAAGATGCAGCGCATGCGTCGCATGGCTACTCCGTCACGCAAGGGTCGCGTCTGCTGCAATGCCTGTGGCAAGACTTTCTACGACAAGGGCACTCTGAAGATCCACTATAATGCTGTACACCTGAAGATCAAGCATCGCTGCACGATTGAGGGATGCAACATGGTCTTCAGCTCCCTGCGTAGCCGCAATCGCCACAGCGCCAATCCCAACCCTCGCCTCCACATGCCTATGCTGAGAAACAACCGAGATAAGGACCTCATTCGCTCCACTTCTGGATCAGCCACCCCGGTCATCTCCAGTACCAAGAGTGTATTTACTCTAACGAGTCCCGGACGGCCTCCACTAGGCTTTGCAACTCCTCCTCTCGATCCAATGATGCAGTCCCCCCTTCAGAGTCCTCTGGTCTTCCCGTCCTTGAAGTCTGTGCAGCCAGTACAACCCATACCACCTTTCTACCGCAACTTGCTTTCTCCTGCTGACATTGTGAGCCCTCCGGTGTCCCTTCCCACCAGTCCGATTTTACCCACTACCACTAACAGCACCTCCATCATGGACCAACAGCAGCAGATCTTAGCTGCCAGCTCCAACAATAGCCACATGTCTGAGACGGGAACTTTGTCTCACCATCTTTCCACCACCTCAAGTGCTCCAGAGCCCATTAACATCGACCCTATGCCCAAGAAGAAACCTCGCAAGTCCAGCATGCCTGTCAAGATCGAGAAAGACCGAGAGGTACCGGAGGATTATGATGACAAAGACGACGACAATGATGATGACAGTTGCCATCATCGTCACCCTGCCTCTCACCTCCACAATAATATCAATGGAAACTGCAACAACAACAACAATAGCAGCAGCGGGCATCAGTCGCCCTCCCAGGATGAGATGACGGAAGGCACCAGTGAGCTGCGCTGCATGGACAGTTTCACCTCCGAGGACCAGGACCATGAGCGTGACTTTGAGAATGAGTCAGAGACTTCTGAGTCCAAGATGTTCTACCGCGATGAGCCAATGGATGCTGAAGAGCATCACCACACCTCCAGGAGAAATATGGACAGAGAAAAGGATGACAGAGACGAAGATGGACATCTCCATAAAGAGATGGAAGAAAAGAGATGCATCTCACCGTCCCCACATCAACCAGTCATCAAAGTCAAAGAAGAGCTCAATGATCCTACCTACGACATGTTCTGCATGGGGCAGTACAACCTGTACAACGGCGGAATGGCCGCCGCAGCTGCCGCCGCCGCCAGTATGGCCGCCTTGCACGAGAGCTTCATCTCCTCCATGGGTTATGAATCGAGTTCCCCGAAATTTCACTCCCAGTCTCCAGAGGGCGATCTCTGCTCCAGCCCTGACCCTAAAATCTGCTATGTCTGCAAGAAGAGCTTCAAGAGCTCCTACAGTGTCAAACTGCACTACAAAAACGTGCACCTAAAAGAGATGCACGTCTGCACGGTGGCCGGATGCAACGCTGCTTTCCCTTCCCGACGAAGCCGAGACAGGTGAGATGTTTCATGTACTCCTACCTCAGACTGCATACTTAACAATTCACAAGGCTCAAACTAATCTGTTAGTTGCTGTCCAATTCCTGCTGCTAATGACTTGCTTATTATTTACGTAATTAAATCTGTAGGCGCTCACACTTACCTCACATAGCTTACAGGTAAGTTAGTCCCATCATGCTCTATTTTCTCATTAGATAAAAGTTAATTGCTCCACATGAAGATCTTCATCTCCGACTCACAGGGGGTGGGAGAATAATTATTATCCCGCTAATGACGTGGTAACTGCTACTCCGTGTGCTATGCCTTGCCTGTCTTGCTAACATGCAGAATTACCAGTCAGTGGTGTCAGTTCACGCTTATTTAATTTAATACACTGAGAGGTCGGGTTACTTCAGACTGCTCACCTGTCACGCTGGTAAGCTCGCATTTATTAGCAGAGGCTGCGACCTGTCAAACCGCCGCATTCATTAACACATTTCCTGCAAGTCGGCAACACGTTCTTTGCAGCGCAGACCTCAGAATATACCTGCGCTAACGGGCAGGTGGAGGTGTTGATGTCCAAGGTCAGGCACGGAGAATTTGGAAGCGTTTTTTTCCTGTCTTAAAATTTAAAAAAATATATATAGCTATGAAATACTAATGTGTAACTTTTAAGGTGCTAACGTCAAGCGTTGATCAAGAGTTTAGATATTTATCATAGAGGAGGTGAAATTTAGTCTGTAGATAACAAGCACCTGGTTTCTTGTGGTACTGTTAGCGTTTATAGCTTTAATTAGAAGTTCTAGAATAAAAATATATTTAGTAAGCTCTAGCATTCCGCGTGGGACTAGATCATTTAGTGCTTTATATATATATATATATATATATATATATATATATATATATATATATATATATATATATATCTATATAAAAAAAAAAAAAGAGGGACAAATGACAGTGTTAGTGAGAACATCAAGGGCTCATATTTTTAATTAGAGGAACCCCAGTCTATAAGAACCCAGGGTTCTAATATATAAAAAATATAAAATTTTATATTTATCCAGCTTAAGTGCTTTAAATAGTGAGCCAAAACGATCTGGTACCGTTTATCGCGACACTGCCGAGGGCGTAGATGAAGTAGAGGTTCTAACGTGTAGAACCTTCATCAGTACCTGGATGTAGAAGACCTGCAGAACCTGCTGCACTTTTCTTTTCTTTTTTTTTAAATCGATGTAATTTCCTGGCTTTTAAAAATTCACACTCGATCTTCAGAGTGCAGAAGTTCACTACGGAAATAGACGGAGGTTAATTAGACACGTCCGAATTAGGAATGAAAAAAAAATAAGAGCAGCACCGCAAAGAGCCGAGACTTTCGCTTCTTCCTGAAGCACTTTAGGGAAAATTGTTTAAACGTCGCTCGCTCCCGCCCCTCCCCCGCTCCGCTCGCCAAAGAATAAACGCTTTCTTTTCCTCAGCTAAAAGAACCGTGCACGTGTGTGTGTGTCTATGTGTGTGTGTGTGTGTGTGTGTGTGTTAAGCAGCCTAGAAAAACTCAGAGGGAAGAAAAGCAACTGGAGAGAGAGGGAGAGAGAGAGAGAGAGAGAGAGACGAGGACGTGCCTCTTTTTCTCGCTTTCTCGGGTGACAAGTGACGGTTTTATTTAGATAATAAAGATCGAGAGGTTGTTTGTGCGCGAGTGTGCGCGAGAGTGTGTTGAGCGTGTCCTCCCCCGCTTTACTGTAATTTGCAAACAAGAGACTCTCCGAGGTGCTCAGTTGTTCTATCCGCCTCCCTCCCTCTCTATCTCCCGCTCTCCCTCGCTCCATCCATCTCTCCGACGCAATCTTTTATTAAGTTCCTGAGTGCGGTGGCATCTGTTCCCAGCGCTGTTCGCTCATTAGTACACTGTAAACAGTGCCGACGACTCCGGAACAGACGAGACGCAGACGGAGGGATGAACCAGAGCTTATTGTACTGCAGATGTGTGTGTGTGTGTGTGTGTGTGTGTGTGTGTGTGAGAGAGAGACAGGCTTCCGAAACGTGCTGCTGTCGACAAGGCCGATGGGACCCGCCGCCCCGAGGCAGAGCAGACCTGACGTCTCGTTCGCAAAAATGAAGAGGCGCTCAAATAGGGCACACACTCACACACCTCTACACACACACACACACACACACACAATGACAGATGCACTGAAACCCAGTAAGCACTAGATCATCTGCATACAAATGTGTGAAGGATAACTGACACTTCTACACATTGCTATCAGCGTCAGCTAACTTTCCTGCAGGGAGAAAAAAAATTAGCAAAGCCAGAGCACTTTAAACGATAACGATTAGCCATTAGACGTAAACACTAGCACAGATTAGCCGAGGGCCTGTTAGCAAAGATGCTGGTAATGTAACCTAGCTTTAAACCTTATAGCTTTAAATCCGAATCATCTTGAAATCTCTCCGAAACTTCAGCTAATGAGTTTATTCCTTTTAGTTTTAATACTTTTTTAATCCCGTAGTTTCGCCCGTTTAAAGAGATTATTAGCAAGGAATATTAAGCTAATTCTATAATAATAAAGCATTAAATTAAAAAAAAAAAAAAAAAAAAGGAGGAATAATAATTTCCAGGCTTGATTTTTTTTGCCGGATTTTTGGATGACCTCCATCTGCCTTTAAATTCTATCAATAAAACGACGTATTTTGCGCGATGCAATGTTTCTTTGCTGCTGGAAACACTTACGTGGTGCAGAAACGCATTAGCGTAAACACAGAGGGGATTTTCCTGCCAGCAGCCCGAGGAGGCGGAAAAGGGGAGCTACTGTGATCACGAGAACCTACACCAGAACTCATTAACTTATTCAACAACCAGCGACCGGGCACACACACACACACACACACACACACACACACGTCCATCACGTCGCATCGCATTAGAGCTCAAAGGTGTATAGAATGTCAGGCTGTAAGGACACATTCACTGGTCAGTCCTCCTCTCCTTCTCTTCACCTCTTGGCCAGTCGTAGTGGAGGTGCGTGTGACGGTTCAGCTCCTGCAGCACCGGCCTGTAAAATCCCCCTGAACGTTTTAGCATATGGTCAGGAGAAAACAGGGCAGGAAAGGACACTCGCATGCTGTGTGTGTGTGTGTGTGTGTGTGTGTTTTCCCTGGATGTGACCGTGCCGCCCTAAAAGCACACACTATTGTTTCCATATTTTTTGGCTGCTGGATTCTCCGTGGCATCTGGGAGGCATTATAAAGCTGCTGTTCCTGAGGACTGAGAGGTATTAAAGCAGCAGAGAGGTATCCAGAGGAATCTGACGGTTTACGTGGCCAACACACACACACACACACACACACACACTAAACAATTCAGGCTGCCGTACAATTCTCTAAAGGTGCTTTTCACATATAACTCATGACTATTACACAGAACTTATAACTTACTCTAATGTAATATATTACAGCGTTTATAACACGTGTAATAACTATAAATATTCCACATCTCCTTTACTTATAGACTTCATACCTCACATAGAAACCTAGTTAAAGAAAGCATTTCAGTTCAATAAACATCATGCTGCTTTTCAATTTTACTCTATGATAATAATAATAATAATAATAATAATAATAATAATAATAATATATCTCTTAAAAAATAATAAATTGTTTGTTCTGTAAAATCCTTTAAATCCATCAGGGACACGATCCTCACACGGTCAAACTTCCAGAATCGTTCAAAAGCACTGCACAGAAATCTCTCTCTTTATTATTACATTTATTTTATTGATTGATTTTTTTCAATTTATTTATTTATTGATTGATTGCTTATTTATAAATCTCTCACACATAAACACTCACTGTGTTTATTAACACCAGCTTCAAACACCTTCCTAAAACAATAGGAATATCATCCATATGTTTATCTTATTAATAAACAGATAAATAAATAATAATAAAAAAGATTCTGTATTTTCCAACAGAAATAAATTTATACAGCAAACCTCTAAACAACAACACACACTACACTCACATCAGTGTGTGGCATTTATTATAACAAATCATTTTACAGTTAAAATAACTAAACATGCAGCACACATCGGAATTCTGTTCATTTAAGATCAATAAATAAATAAATTGAAGCATTTTAAAATGTAAAGTTTAAAATAAATAAATAAACAAATAAATTGAAGCACTGTAGTTGAAAATTTCAAGTTTGAAATAAATAAAAAATAAATAAATACATATATAAATTGAAGCATTTGTTGTTGAAAATTTAGTTGAAATTTAAAATAAATAAATAAATGAAAAAAGGAATAAAAAAATTGCACACACAGACAATTGTACACAATAATGTGTGTGTGTGTGTGTGTGTGTGTGTGTGTGTGTGTGTTTAAATAGATCCACACATCAGCCCAAAGCAGACCACACACACACACACCTGTACACGTCACACACACGCAGGGAATTAGCATCAGATTTAAAAAAAATAGATTTATCTTCTGTTTTCTAAGATCTATTACACACACACACACACACACTGGAATAAAATCTTTACATTTTTATTCGATTTACTAAATTACATTTATTACTTTATTTATTTACTTATTTCTCTGAGAGGACAGAACCCGTCCGCGTGCACGCGCTGGCGTTTTAATTAGCACAGGATTCACACTGTAAAGACGAAACTGTAAATTCAGTGCTGTGACGTCAGAAGTGCGTCATGCACGTTTATTATATTATTTTACATATTGTATTATTATTATTATTATTATTATTATTATTATTATTATTATTATTATTGTTATTATTATAAAGCAGGTTATTTTCGTGAGTGATCACGTGATTTACTCAACTGAAAAGTCTGCGCTGTGTTCCCGTCTTGCACGTGCGCGCGCGTGTGTGTGAGTGTAAAACATATAGGCTAGGCAATGAAATGTAATGTAGTGTAATGCAACACCGCAGTGTGAGCGCGAGCTCTCAGTGCGACACGTTTTATTGTTTTTTTCCCCCTGTAAATCTCCCCAGGGTCCGGTGCGCGCGCGCGCTTGTGTGTGAAAGGCTTGCATATTTACAGTGTGTATAGGGTTGAGGCTCTGCAGCGCGCGCCAGCAATCACGGCTCTTATTATGCTCGTTAATCACGTTTTACTCCAAAACAAAAACACACGGACTTTAATTGTGTGTGCGTGCGTGTGTGTGTGTGCGCGGGGGCGCTGGTGTGGCAGTGCCACTTATTTATTTGTGCTCTCGCGCGTTTTTGCTGTCACCGCTCCGGTGACCCTGAAGATCCCTGTTGTGTGTGTGCGTGTGTGCGCGCCCGCGCGCGCGCTATAATGTTCAGTCCCGCAGTCTCGTGCGAGTGCGCGAAAGAGTGAAGGTTAATTATATTTCTGAGATCCTCCTCTTTCATTTAAAGCCTCTGGCGATGAACAGGGAGAGAGCAGCTGCGCTACACACACACACACACACACACAAACCGGGGCAACACACCCTTCAACAACAAATACACACACACACACAGAAACGCGCGTGCCTCTGTGCTAGTTATATCATTAGAGCTATAACACTGTATATTATGGCGTAAATGTACGTGATGACGTCACAGTATTTGTTTTATGTTTGTTAATAGTAATAATAATAATAATAATAATAATAATAATAATAATAATAATCCTAGTGTAACACTACACTCCTGCAGCCTGTGTAGAATTAAACTGAATTAGAATTCTGCATTCTGGATCACACACAATGAAAACAAGCAGGTCAAAGGTCAGGCATCAGATCATAATTAACTAATAATCAGCAGTGCAGAACAGCGTACACTCATACACACATCTGAAGAAACTTCCAGAATTTTTTGTCATCACTTTGACGCCGTAAACCTCCGTGATTCCAGTTTAGCAGGAGCGAGGGCGGGGCTGAGCAGAGCGAGGGTGGAGAAGAGCAGAGCGAAAGGTGGGGCAGAGCAGATTGAGGGTGGGGCAGAGTCTATTAAGATCAGACATATTGCTGTGAAACTGAGTGTTTTTTCTAGCCATGTGATTCCTAGGCTAATCCGCACTCCACTAATCCATGTGACGCTCCGTCACGTTGCCGTGGAAACCGGGTGTTTATCCCAGAAGAAGGTGATTAATGATGCACGCCTTCATCAGACCACCAACTATACTAATGCGCCCAAGATAAAACTTATACAAAGACAATAACACTAATCATCTTTATCTTCATCATCATCATCATCCTCGTCCTCGTCCTTTTGTATAGCGAGTGTTGTAGCGAGTGAGGGACCAGCAGCAGGCCGTCACTGGATAAAGATGATTAACGTTTTCCGGGACGAGACACATTAAGTGACGCACTCCTCCTCTCACTCCTCCTCTCACTCCATTCCTCCTCTCCTCCTCTCCTCCTTTCCCAGCTCGGAAATGTCCTCTCTGGAGACACCGCCTCCATATTTCGGGCCGAGATGAGTCTGTCAATTTGGTTTGGCTGCCACATTAGAGGCCGGGAGAGAGGGAGAGAGTGAGTGAGGTGGATGAGTTTGAGAGATGGAGGGGAGGAGATGCTCGTAGCCTGGAACACAGTTGTAGTGGAAATGAGGCAGAAAGACTAACGCTGATGAAGGAAAAAGAAACTTTGGAAATTCTCTCTCACACACACACACACACACACGGGTTTCCTTTTAATTAGCGATGAAATAAAAAGATGACTGTTTTTTGTTAATCTGTAATGTGTGTGTGTGTGCGTGTGTGTGCGTGTGTGTGCACGTGTGTGTGCGTGTGTGTGTGCTCATCAAATGCTAGCCACTGCAGGAGAGCTTATGAGCAGTGTGAGGGTGTGGTTATGCTAATATGAGAGACATGAGAGATATGCTAATGAGGGCCCCGCCCACTAGAGCACCATCGACAGCATTGGGTTTGAACAGAAATTCATGAACTGATGATTTTTAGAGTTACACTGTTAGACATTTTCAAGGAAAACATTCTGTTTTTCCCCCTCTAGGTTTTCTGTGTAACACACACACACACACACACACACACACACACACACTGAGTAGCGTGCTCAGGGCCGTGCTGAATGCTGACGATGCTCTGGTGGCCCCGGGCCCTCGTTGGCCCTGTTCCAGCAGAAAGGGTCCCTGTGTTGAATGTCTTTCTGCTTCTTGCAGGAGAATGTCGGATAGGGAGGTAAATAATTAAAGGGACCCTTTTTGACGCATCACCCACGGCACTGCTGGTAAGCTCTTCCTCCACACTGCCAACCCTCCATTATCAGCCTCTCAGTCACGCCTTCACCCGCGCAGCACCGCAGCACCGCAGCACCATCTCAGAACCCTAATGCATGGAACCCGATCAGTTTCGACCCCCAAACCCTCCGATTCAGCTCCTCCCTCTTTCACCTCCTGCACCTCCTTTACCCCCTTTACCTCCCAGAGATTACAACTGACTGCACATGCTAACAATTTACCCTCTCCATCTATCTCTCTCTCTCTCTCTCTCTCTGTCTTTCTCTCTCTCTATCTCTTTGTCTGTCTGTCTCTCTCTCTATATATATATCTCACTGTGTCACTGTCTTCCTCTTCTGTCTGTCTATTTGTCTTTCTTTCTGTCTCTCTTTCTTTTTCTCTCTCTGTCTGTCTCTCTCTACTTCTTTGTGTCTCTCTCTATCTTTGTCTGTCACTTTTGCTCTTACTTTTCTTTCTTCTCTCTCTCTCTCTCTCTCTCTCTCTCTCTCTCTCTCTCTCTCTCTCTCTCTCTTTCTTTCTGTCTATCTATCATTCTCTCTGTCTCTCTGTCTCTATCTTCTGTCTGTTTCTCTCTCTCTCCCTCTCTCTCACTTTCTCTGTCTACTTCTTTGTATCTCTCTCTATTTTTGTGTCACTGTTTTGCTCTTACTTTTCTTTGTTCTCTCTCTCTCTCTCTCTCTCTCTCTCTCTCTCTCTCTCTCTCTCTCAGTGAGACACATTGATTGTCCTTGTGCTCGGTGCTGTTTTTTGGCTCTAAGTGGATTTGAGACACTGCCCCGAGTGATCAGACATGGCTCCTGACTCGATTTGACTTGATGGCGCTGCGTGTCATGTGATCTTCCATCACCAGGGAGAAAAAGGCCATTTTTATTAAAGCGAGCGCTAACACGAAACGCTGCGTCTCGATTAGGCCACCTCCAGGCACTGGAGTTGATGTGCTAATGCTGTCCGAGTCGGCGCTAATACGCTATCCGGTTCCTCTCGATTATCGAATTACGGCGCCTCAAATCAATTGATAAACTCCCATTCAATGTGCTGGAGTATTTAATCGAGTCAAGAGTCAATTGGATTTGAGCAGACGCGCTGACAGCGGCTAAACACGTTAGCGAGTCGCTCTCTGAGCTAGCGCCACTGCACTCAGCTCTCTGCTTAACCGCTTTAGCCTGCCTCAGTTTCCTCTGGCAGCGTAAGGACACCTGATCCTCTGCAGTGCAGCGAGGCCAGGGTTAGCAGACGATTAGCATCAGCACCCATGTCCTGTGGAATGGCTGTGAGGTTAGCGGCTAATTAATCACCGCTAGAAACGAGCCAGAGGAAGGATGGACACGTTAGTGACACACATCTGCTTAATAAATTGTTAGTGGTGTTAGCATTAGCAGTAGCTAGGTTCAGCATGGCGTTATCCCCCCATCCCCCCCTTTTCTTTATTTATCTTTATAATCTGTTATAATGTTTTTTTTGTGATTTATTAGCGCTGCGCCATCATCACAGTAGTACATAAATCTGTGTGAAAGTGGGCGTTGTTCAGTTTTGTTGACGTTGTTTGTTTGTTTGTTTGTTCCGTAGGCACAGCTCCAACATCAACCTCCACCGCAAACTTCTGACCAAAGAACTGGACGACTTCGTCCTCGACCCCCAGCTCATGCCGCTGCCCCGGGACATGCGTGCCGAGCTAGCGGCCAAAATCTACTCCGGACACCGACACGAGGACCCCGTGTCCCCCCTAGGCAACGGTTACCGTGGCGATGGCGATTACGCAGCGCTAGACCTGAGCACGGCGTCGAGCGTCCACTCCAGCGGCAGCGTCCAGTCCTCGCGCGACTCGGACGAGGCCAGCGACGAGGGCGTGCTCCTGGACGAGCTGGACATTAGTGAGGGAGAGGAAGCGGGGCCCGGGTTAGGTGAAGGGGCGGGGCTGGTGACTTCCGACCCCGCCTCCTCGCCGTCGGCGGCCGTTAACGGCGGCATCCTGTGTGGCATCTGCCACAAAATGTACAGCAACAAAGGGACACTGCGAGTGCACTACAAAACCGTCCACCTGCGAGAGATGCACAAGTGCAAAGTGCCCGGGTGCAACATGATGTTCTCGTCCGTCCGCAGCCGGAACCGACACAGTCAGAACCCCAACCTGCACAAAAACACACCCTTCATCTCCATGGTCGACTAGCCCCGCTTCTCCTTCCTCAGAGACACGCCCACTTCCCCACACACTCCGCCCACATCCCTGCATTTCGGTGTCCGAACGCGTCGCGGGTCCCGTCATGTGACGATCGGATGATACTCTCGCGTCCCGTCACGTCACGCCTCCCTTTCTGACTTTTTGTTTTTTTTCTTTCTTCTTTGGGAGAACTCGGACGGAACGTTTCCTCTCTCTCTCCGTTCGCTCGATTCCGAAACGGCCGCTCCGATCCTTTTCTCTTGTGTTTTCCGACTCCATCGAAGTTCCTCAGACTCTGTATGTGTGACTGTTGCCTGCAGAAATGGTATAACTGAAAAAAAAGAAAAAAAAAGAAGAAGAATAATACAAGAAAAAAACGTCTCCTTGTTGTATTTGTGTAACGATAGCTTTACGAAGAAAAAAAAAAGAATCCCGTACATACCTAAAGCATGAACGCTTTCCATCTGTAAATAACGTCCTGAGAGGCTTTTTGGTGTAAAACAATTGTATTGATGGTCGCTTGCTCTTTTTAATTTTTTTTTTTTGCTCTTTATTTTGTTTTTTGTTTTTTTCCTTTGTTACAGTTCACTCTTTCAGCTGAAAGTGTAGGTGACAAGAGGTAGCATTTTACTAGCTTGATTCATTTATATTAACGTCAAATAAAATAAAAAAGGAAAAAAAATTTACCCGAGAACAAAAAAATAATAATAATATTGTGACTCGTTTTTATCGACTTGTGAGATTTTTGCCGACGGAGCTGCATGCTTTCAGGCTCCTGATCGACTCCTTTCACTTTTTTTTCTTCTTCTTTTCCTTCATTTACAAAAAAAAAAAAAAAGACGTTTGGGTTTTTTGCACTTTGCATCTATAGCGAGCGGGATGTGTGATGATATTATTCCGGAGAGAGAGTCGCTCGGCAGAGTCGCGCCGGAGGAAAAAGAAAATAAAACTTTGTGTTTTACAGAAATTTCCCACTTTTGCACTTGTGTTGAGTTTAAAAGCAGAAAACTGAGAGTTGTGTGTGGACTCTGAGAGCCGGAGCATGAGGACGAACCCCCCGTCACGTGTTTAAACACGTTTCCTTCAGATCCGGACGCAGTATTAGGTCAAGTGACTGTAGCGAGAGTTAGCGCTCAGTTTAAACCCTGCATGTGATATCATCATCATCATCATCATCATCATCGACATCACACACAAAACTACGACACGTTCAGGAGCGTCCACATGAACCTCACAGCTCCTCCCACTTCACCTTGATTCTTCCGCTCAGGACGACTCCCACTCTGTTACAGGATAAACGTCACGTTAGCGCCATTAAAATTTCACGAAATACGTAAATGTAACATCTTCACACGTCGTTCACGCTGACCGAGATTTTTTTTGTCAAATTCGCCTCGACTTCGTAAATATACAAAAGCAAAAAGTTTGCTATGAAAATACGCTCAAAATGAACAGATCAGATGTGGTCTAAACTCCGCCCATCTCCTGTAACAAGGTCATCGATCAGTCTAATCAGGAGGTGAATGAAAATGAAATAAAACGACTGGCAGAGTGAGCGTGAGATCAGACGTTAATCCGTGAACTGGACAGCAGCATAGTGTGATCATGCTGTTTTCTGGTGCTCACGTGTGGAGGTCGGGTGTTCACGTGTGGAGGTCGGGTGTTCACGTGTGGAGGTCGGGTGCTCACGTGTGGAGGTCGGGTGCTCACGTGTGGAGGTCGGGTGCTCACGTGTGGAGGTCGGGTGCTCAGGTGTGGAGGTCGGGTGCTCAGGTGTGGAGGTCGGGTGCTCACGTGTGGAGGTCAGGTGCTCACGTGTGGAGGTCGGGTGCTCACGTGTGGAGGTCGGGTGCTCACGTGTGGAGGTCGGGTGCTCAGGTGTGGAGGTCGGGTGCTCACGTGTGGAGGTCGGGTGCTCAGGTGTGGAGGTCGGGTGCTCACGTGTGGAGGTCGGGTGCTCACGTGTGGAGGTCGGGTGCTCACGTGTGGAGGTCGGGTGCTCACGTGTGGAGGCCGGGTGCTCACGTGTGGAGGTCGGGTGCTCACGTGAGTGGAGTGTACGTGAGAATGAACAGGTGAAGGTCTGAACAGTGAACAGAGTGAAGCCAAAAACCCACGCTTGTTGCTGCGGCACTTTTACTTCTTTCCTTTCACTCTCATACTGATGGGAGGAAAGAGGCAGTGAGGCAGTGAGACAGAGAGGTTCTGGAACGTCATTAAATCCGAGGCGCAGCACGCCGGAGGCAGGAGCACCGACTCTGCGCTGATCTGTCTAATAACTCGCTCGTCACTTTGTTACGTTTAGAGACGTGAAAGCTTCTGACATGCTCGTGTCACACACTCGTCTAACCCCCTGTCTCTCTCTATCCCTCCCTCCCTCTCTCTATCCCCCACTCTCTCGCCTACCCCCCTCCTTTCTCTCTTCCTCTGTCCCCCCCCCCATGTGTTTGGGTTCCTCAGGGACGCAGGTTAATAACGCACGCTTAAGTTCCCCGTCACTCTGAATAACAGCAGGTGTAATTGCCTGTTTATTTCTTGAGAGAGGAAAAATTGAGCAGCGAAAACCAGAGTCTTCTCCAGAGTCACATTTTCTCTCACTGCTGACAGCTGTCTCTCTCTCTGTCTCTCTCTCTCTCTCTCTCTGTCTCTCTCTCTCTCTCTCTGTCTCTCTCTCTCTCTCTCTCTCTGTCTCTCTCTCTCTCTGTCTGTCTCTCTCTGTCTCTGTCTCTCTCTGTCTCTGTCTCTCTCTCTCTGTCTCTCTCTGTCTCTCTCTCTCTCTCTCTGTCTCTCTCTGTCTCTCTCTGTCTCTCTCTGTCTCTCTCTCTCTCTGTCTGTCTCTCTCTGTCTCTCTCTGTCTCTGTCTCTCTCTCTCTCTCTCTCTCTCTCTCTCTCTCTGTCTCTCTCTCTCTCTCTCTCTCTCTCTGTCTCTCTCTCTCTCTCTCTCTCTCTCTCTCTCTCTGTCTCTCTGTGTGTGTGTCTCTCTCTCTCTCTCTCTCTCTCTGTCTCTCTCTCTCTCTCTGTCTCTCTCTCTCTCTCTCTCTCTCTCTCTGTCTCTCTCTCTCTCTCTGTCTCTCTCTCTGTCTCTCTCTGTCTCTCTCTCTCTCTCTCTCTCTCTCTCTCTCTCTGTCTCTCTCTGTCTCTCTCTGTCTCTCTCTCTCTGTCTGTCTCTCTCGCTTTGTCTCTCTTTCTGTCTGTCTCTCTCTGTCTCTCTCTCTCTCTCTCACACACACACACACACAGCACTAACAGGCTGGAGAGATGACAGCAGTGAGAGGACTTGTTAACCCCTGGTGATGGACGAGGCAGAAGGAAAAGCTCAGTCCTCCTTTCTTTCCTTTCCTCCTTTTTCTTTCCTTTCTGTCTTGTTTTCTTTCTTTCTTTCTTTTTTTTCTTATTCTTCTTCATCCTTTTCCTTCTTTTCCTCTTTTCCTTTCCTTTATTTTACCTCTTTCTCTTCCCTTTTTTGGGTTTTCATCTTTTTCCTCTTTCTTTCTTTCTTTTTTAAAAATTGTTTCTTAACCTACTTCATTTTCTTTCTTTTTCTTTTTATTCCATCCTTCCTTCTAATTTTTCTTTTTCATCCATTACTTATATTTTTTTCTTCCTTTTTCTTTTTCATCTTCTTTTTTTCATTCGTTCTTTATTTTTCCTCTGTTTTTTCCTCCTTTCTTTCTTGCCTTCTCTCTTGGAGCAGAAGGATGCAGTCAGTCGGTCGGTCATCTCGGGCGGAGAGGTAGAGAGACGGAGAGACAGGAAGCAGGGGAATCTTGTTAAAGCAGAATGAATGCTGATTTTATTCTCCTGCTTCTGTTCAGGTTAAAAAAAACGTTCTAGACGTTAAGCACAAA
>NC_080712.1:2410145-2425145 GCF_019097595.1 Hemibagrus wyckioides
TCCTCCTTGTTCTCCTCCTCCTGCAACAACCCTCCTCCTCCTCCAACATTCCTCCTCCTCCTCCAACACTCCTTCTCCTCCTCCAACACTCCTCCTCCTCCTCCAACACTCCTCTTCCAACACTCCTCCTCCTCCTCCAACACTCCTCTTCCTGAAACATTCCTCCTCGTTCTCCTCCTCCTCCAACACTCCCCCTCTAACACTCCTCCTACTGAAAACAACCCTCCTCCAACACTCCTCCTCCTCCTCCTCCAACACTCCTCTTCCTCAAACACTCCTCCTCGTTCTCCTCCTCCTCCAACACTCCCCCTCTAACACTCCTCCTCCTGCAACACCCCTCCTCCAACACTCCTCCTCCTCCTCCTCCTTCTTCTCCTCCAACACTCCTCTTCCTCCAATACTCCTCCTCTAACACTCCTCCTCTTCCAACACTCCTCCTCCTTCTTCTCCTCCTCCTCCAACACTCCTCCTTCTCCTCCAACACTCCTCCTCCTTCTCCAACATTCCTCCTCCTCCAACACTCCTTCTCTAACACTCCTCCTCCTCCAACACTCCTCCTCCTCCTCCAACATTCCTCCTCCAACACTCTTCCTTCTCCTCCTCCACCTCCTCCAATATTCCCCCTCTAACACTCCCTCCCTCCTCCAACACTCCTCCCCCTCCTTCTCCTCCAACACTCCCTCCCTCCTCCAACACTGCTCCTCCTCCTCTCTCCTTCATTTCTTTCTTCCTGTCATTGGATTTTTAGATGAAAAGTTTACACACCCCTGATAACAGAATTATTTTTAAATGAAACCAGATCAAAGTTTCTTCCTCCTTTTAATATAAAGAATAAAAATCATCTTTTCGAGGATCTTCCACCTCTTCCACCTCAGACTGCCAGATGGTTTGAGGTGATTTTTGAGTGAAGAACGAGAGATGGAGTGATCACTGTTCTCCAGATGTCATGTTCTTGTAGGTCCCTCAGCAGCCTCCCTGCTATGTCCTGCTCTTGATGATGTCACTGAGCTGCTCCACGTCTTGATGATGACCTTCACAGTGTTCCAGGCTGCAGCTAATTCTCTGGAGATCTTCTCCTCTGCTCTCCTGGTGCAGATCTTTCCACAGTGAGATCCTCTACATGCTGTCAGATCAAACCCTAACCCTGAAGAAACTCGAACAGAAACATCTGATCTTTGTTAGATCTTCATCAGAATCACCACGCTGATTAAGCTTTATTTTGAATGCAGTCACATGACCCAGTACAGGGGGGTGTACAAACTTATGCAACAAAGATTTTTTCTTTTTCCACAAAAAATCAGATCTGATGTGATCTATCATGGTTTTCTTCATCTGTTGTTCTTTCATTCTTTCTTCATTTTCTATTTCTGTTAACTTTTCATTTCTCTTCTTCCTTTTAAGGATTTTCTCTTTCCCTTCTTCATTTTATTCCATAATTTTCACTCATTTATTGTTAATTATATTTCTTTTATTTTATACCTTCTTTCCTTCCTTCCTTCCTTCCTTCCTTCCTTCCTTCCTTCCTTCCTTCCTTTCTTTCTCTTCTCTTCAGATTCAGAGCAGATTTCCTGACAGCTTGTCAGTCTGCTGTGAGTCCAGCAGCTTCATCCTCCTCCTCCTCCTCCATCAATCAATGCTTTTAATCACTAGCTGATCAAGAGTCCAGAGTCGACCAATGACCAGTCACAGCTCTGTTCCATTAATGAGTCAGAGATCTCGACCAATCACAGCTCTGCTACACAAAAAAGTATTAAAACATAATTATTGGTCATGTGACCAGTTGTCAAATTAACTGGACTCACACTTTACTAAAGTACAAACAAACAAACAAACAAATAAATAAATAAATAAAACCTTATTTCTTTCCTCATTTTACACTTTTATTTCTCTTTTTTCGCTTCTTCATTTCTCGTTCCTCTTCATCTTCAGTTTCCTCCTTTCTTTTCATCTGTTCCTCACTTTTTTATTTTGCTTCTATCATTTATATCTCTTATTTATTAAATATTTATTAACATCTTCCTTTAATATTTATTTCTTTTCACCTTCCTTTTCTTTCCTTCATTTCTTTCTTTCTTTATTTCTTTCTTTCTTCTTTAATACACTTCATTTCTTTTTTCTTTTCTGATATTTTTCAGTATTTGTACATAATAAAGAAAGAAGAGTTACATTTATTAATATTATTATTATTAATTTTTTATTAATAAAAATATTTAATTATTATCATTATTTTTAATAATAATAATAATAATAATAATAAATAGTTTATATAACTCAGTAGATATTAAATATGTGTGTGTGTGTTAGTGTGTGTGTGTATGTGTGGCCATTAGCACTAGCAGGTTTGAGTGCTAGTCGCTAGCGTGTGCGCTGCTAGCCGGCGTAGATTGATATGAGCAGCGTGGAGACGTCATGTTTGCGATGCTAACAAACAGGAACATAATAGTGTGTGTGTGCAGCGGTGTAGAGCCGGGGTATTGACCCCGCCAGCGCTCTGTCACACTCGGCCTGCTCGTCGATAGCCCTGGCAGAATAATAGAGCGGGGGCTTATTGATTATCCGAGGGTAGTTAAAGATATTTCCCTCCTGCCCTGCCACCCCACTACACTGCCCCCTCCCCCTCCCCCCGAGCCATGGCCGTGACAGGAGCAACATAACTTACCGTTTTCCCGAGGAGGCGGCCATCGATCCACCCTGACAAACACACCGAGCCGGAGTCTGACCTTTTCTATGTGCTGGAGAGGAGTGTGTGTGTGCGTGTGTGTGTGTGTGTGTGTGTGTGTGTGCGTGTGTGTGTGTGTGTGTGTGTGTGTGCGTGTGTGTGTGTGTGTGCGTGTGTGTGTCTCTAACGAGTGGCTGTCGTGTGCAATTCAGTGGAGATGCTGTAATTGCGGCCATGTCAGTGTGGTGCAGGGGAACAAGGAGGAGAAATTCACCTTCTGTTCTCACGCACTCTGAGAATTAAATGTTCTCCTGCATCCTGAACACACACACACACACACACACACACTCACACACACACACACACAACAAAACTACAACTGATATTTACACAATTATTGTTTTAACCCTAGTGTTTTGAGCGTTTACAGCAGAAGCAATAGAGCAGGGAGAGACAGACAGACTGGGGGAGACAAAAGGAGGAGAGACAGACAGAGAGAGAGAGGCAGACAGACAGGAAGAGAGACAGACACAGACAGGAGGAGAGAAAGTTAGACAGTGAGAGAGACAGATAGAGACAGACAGGGGAGAGAAAGTTAGACAGAGAGAGAGTTAGAGAGTGAGAGACAGACAGGAGGAGAGACAGAGAGAGAGAGACAGACAGAGAGAGACAGACAGGGGGAGAGACAGACAGAGAGAGACAGACAGGGGGAGAGAGTTGACAGGACTTGCCTGTTCAGCAGGACTGTCATAATTAGCGGCCATCCTCTAAAGAGTTCCTCCAAGAAGCACTTCATCAAGAGTGACAGAGCCAAGAGAAAGCCATCTGCCACACACACACACACACACACACACACACACACACACACACACACACACACATGGTGAGACACAGTGAGACAAAAAGAGAAACTGAGATACAATTAGAAAAAATAAATACACACTAAGACACACTGTAATGTAAAAATGTAAATGTGTTACACAAATGTAAAAAGATGAGACAGAGACAGAAGAGAGAGCGAGAGAGAGAGAGAGGGAGAGAGAGAGAGAGGACTGAGTTACAGGAAGACAGAAAGATACAGAATGAAACAGAGACAAAAATGAAAGCCACAGAGAGAGAGAGAGAGAGAGAGAGAGAGAGAGAGAGAGAGAGACTGAACTAAAGAAAAGATGATGCAGGGGAAAAATAAAACAGGATGAATGGAAAGTATTAATAAAGAGAAAAAGAGAGAAACAGAAGCAATGAAGAGACAGAAAGAAATAAAAAGCGAGAGACAGTGAGAGAGAAACAAAAACACAGAGATAAAGAAAGTTATGCAGAGATGAAATGACAAACCAAGAGAAACACAGAGAAAGGCAAAAACAGAGTGAAGGAAAGAGAGAGAAAATGATGCAGAGAGACGAATAAATGCATAAAGAAAAAACTGACAGAGCAATGCAGAAAAAAAGAGAGAGAAAAAGCTGTAAGAGTGAAAAGATGACAGGAGGAGAGACGTGAAGAGAAAATCAGAGAGAGTGTAGTGGTTTGTTTTGATAATAATCTTATTATTGTTAATTAGCTTAATTAATTCATGAGCTGACTGAATTTGGAAAGCGTCTCCACACACACACACACACACACACACACACATATACACACACGTACACACACACACACACACACACACTGCAATCCCGTTCTCTCTCATTTGGCTGCGTTCCTCGGAATGCTAATTGATTTTAATCGGCGACTGTAATTGGAGTGAAAACGGCCCAAATGAGGAGCGCTGGAAAAAAATAAAGAAACCGAGCGCTGGATAAAGATGTAAATGTCTCTAGTGTAGAAGTGCACTTAATCAAATCCATCAATCCCTTAATGAATCAATGAGAAAGTAGCGAAGGAGGGATGAGGGTTGAGAGATGAGTTGGGAAAGGACAGAACGACACACCGGACTCTTCCGCTTCATAAGAGTTTAAACCCATTTCTGGAAAGCTCCTGAGCCGGACGGAGCTCGTCAACGTTTTAGACTTTTCACATCGATCGGGTTGAACGTCGGCAACACGGCTAATGCTATTGACGAGCCATCAGTCTCTCACAGGAGCTGAAAAACAGGAGGAGAGAGAGAGAGAGAGAAACATCGATGGACAGTGATGGAGAGAGGAGAGGATGGCCAAGATGCAAGCGCAGCAGACACGCTCCAGACCCTGTCCACGCTTTGGGAACACTAAATTAGAAAAAAGACAAAAGGGATGAGGGAGGGAGAAACTGTAAACAGCCGTATCGATCCCAAACCCGGGACCATCTAACTCGCACACTCGGCTCTTTCTGCTTGCCTACTTCCTGCACGGAACTCTTCTGCTCCCAGACCAACTTTCAGGACTGTGTGTGTGTGTGTGTGTGTTCAGTATAGACGTCTGTAGTAAATCTGTTCACGTCTTCATGATGTACGTTAAAAACTCCAACACACACCACATTAAAACACACACACTCACCATCTCGAGCTTTAATTTAAAAGCTTGTTGTAGGGGGCGTGGCCTCGCTCCAGAGAGTATTACTGTGAACGTAGCAATTCTCTATGTAGGATTAATTTTTTTTTTAAAAAGTAATCGTAGACAAGATTGTCTTCATCATACGCAGATACGTTGAGTCTTGACTCTGATTGACTGATTGATTAATTAATTAATTAATTTATTTATACTTACTTCTCTCTGCCAGATAATTCTATTTACACTAGAAATAAATGTGATCAAACATGAAACTGATTATTGGTTTGTTGTGATATTAATAACAGGAAAAGCTTTATTTTATAAAATATTTTATTTTTTTCTCATTTCAGTGTCAGCAGCTCCATATCGTCATTAAACCTTTTCAACATCATGTGTGATTAAAGCCCTTCATTGCGAAGACATCACACAGCAGCGATCTGTACTACATTTCCCATCAGCCCTGGTGTGTCACATGTCCAAATCACTCACACTTTTTCATGATACTCGTCATTAAAACCCTGACTTTAACCTCAGGCTCCATGTTTATGCTTCTTGTTTTTGCTGTTTTGTTAGCACTTAAATTAATAACCTGCACTCATATCCACCTTGGGCTCCATTTCGTGACAGATGAGAGATGACGAGAGAAAAGAGAAAAGTGCGAGTGCTTCACACTTCCTGAAGTGTCTTTATGCTACAGAAAACCTGCAAAAGACGGAATTTCCCTCAGGATCTAACGCAATCTTTACCAGCGTGTCAGCTCAGTCGGGATATACGCTATATTACCTGGAGTAATTACCAGGACTGCTGCTCGTTTTATAGACAGTAAAATAGGCCTGATCTTTCCACACACACACACACACACACACAGACAGTCTGTAAAAATGACTGACGTGAGTCTGAGAAATACTCTGGAATAATCCACCTGGAAAACTAATCCAGTCTGAACAGGGCTTTGAGAGCAGTATGACATCATCATCATGTTCCAGTGATTACACTGAAAAGAGAGACACTAAAGAAAGAAACAAAAAGCAGAAAACAAACTGAGCAACTGCATCGGTGTATGCGTGTTTTATTTTTGTCTATAGTGCTGATAGAGGTAGAGGAGAGAGAGAGAGAGAGAGAGAGAGCAGGGGGTGTGGCTATCATGACCGATCAGAGCAGATTGATTAATAGCCTCATTTGTATTATAGACTGCTTTAAACACTCAGGCAATACTCAACACGGTGACTCAATATGCTAATACAGTGACTCCGAATGGAATTGGAAGCAGTGGCAGAAGGAAAGACAGAGTTTCAGAGAGAAGAGAGAGACATGAGGGAGGGAGAAGAATGCTGAAGTCATCAGAAAGCCGTCCGTCCGCTCCATAACGACCCCGACGAGATGGAAGTCCCTTTTAATTAAAGTGCAGCGAGATCAGTTAAGCAGATGGTTGCCGACAAATACGAGGAGAGAAGTTAGGATGCGTAATGCTCAGAGCACTTATCGTCCCTGTTTCCTCCCCGCCGGCCGGGACCGATAAACACCGCCGGGCCGTGTTAATCAACCTCGGAACCTCTAAAGCCTCAGATAAGGACAGATTCAGGGTCTGTGTAAATTAGCTGGGGATGTGGCCAGGACTCGAGGGCCGAACTCAGGAGCCAAAACTCAGCATAATGAGTTCTGTCTGAAAGTTTCTGCAGGAAAAACGGTGTTTTCAGTCTCAAATATCCCTCCTTTGTGTGTGTGTGTGTGTGTGTGTGTGTGTCTGTGTTTATCCCCCCTGTGGATTGACCTCAGTGGCAGCAGGACAAACACATGCTTATCAGCAATAGAGTAAAAAGCAGGACATAATGACGGAGCTGAACAGGTTAACGTGTTCTTCACCCCTTTAATATCCACGGAGGGGAGTTATAGATAAGGGTTGGGGGGGAGGTTGAGAGAGAGGGGGGGAGAAGGTAGAGAGGGAGAGGGGAGAGAAACAAAGCATGACAAAGAAAGACAGAAAGAAAAAATATCTCTTTCTCTGTCTTTCTTTCTCTCTTTATGGAAGGAGTCTCCAGTGTCAGTACATTGTACAAGTCAGAGGTGAAGCCTTCTCATCTTCCTGCATCTTCAGGACAGAGGAGTTTACATTTCTTTGTGGTTTCTATAGGAACATGACAAGCTACAATTTGTTTTTAGAAAAACAATTACCTTTGGTCCAGGAACAGAAGCAGAAAAAAATAGAAATAGATAGAGAAATAGCAATGTAATGGTAACAGTAAATGTAACAGTAAGAGTAATGTAACAGTAACAGTAATGTAACAGTAAGAGGAATGTAACAGTAATGTAACAGTAAGGTAACAGTAAAAGTAACAGTAAGAGTAACAGTAATGTAACAGTAACAGTAATGTAACAGTAAGAGGAATGTAACAGTAATGTAACAGTAAGGTAACAGTAAAAGTAACAGTAAGAGTAACAGTAATGTAACAGTAACAGTAATGTAACAGTAAAAGTAACAGTAATGTAACAGTAATGTAACAGTAATGTAACAGTAAGAGTAATGTAACAGTAATGTAACAGTAATGTAACAGTAAAAGTAATGTAACAGTAATGTAACAGTAATGTAACAGTAATGTAACAGTAACAGTAAAAGTAATGTAACAGTAATGTAACAGTAATGTAACAGTAATGTAACAGTAAGAGTAATGTAACAGTAATGTAACAGTAATGTAACAGTAAAAGTAATGTAACAGTAATGTAACAGTAATGTAACAGTAATGTAACAGTAAGAGTAATGTAACAGTAATGTAACAGTAATGTAACAGTAAGAGTAATGTAACAGTAAGAGTAATGTAAGAGTAATGTAACAGTAAGAGTAATGTAACAGTAATGTAACAGTAATGTGAAAGTAAGAGTAATGTAACAGTAAGAGTAATGTAACAGTAATGTAACAGTAATGTGAAAGTAAGAGTAATGTAACAGTAAGAGTAATGTAACAGTAATGTAACAGTAATGTAACAGTAATGTAACAGTAATGTAACAGTAAGAGTAATGTAACAGTAATGTAACAGTAATGTAACAGTAAAAGTAATGTAACAGTAATGTAACAGTAATGTAACAGTAATGTAACAGTAAGAGTAATGTAACAGTAATGTAACAGTAAGAGTAATGTAACAGTAAGAGTAATGTAACAGTAATGTAACAGTAAGAGTAATGTAACAGTAATGTAACAGTAATGTAACAGTAAGAGTAATGTAACAGTAATGTAACAGTAAGAGTAATGTAACAGTAAGAGTAATGTAACAGTAATGTAACAGTAATGTGAAAGTAAGAGTAATGTAACAGTAAGAGTAATGTAACAGTAATGTAACAGTAATGTGAAAGTAAGAGTAATGTAACAGTAAGAGTAATGTAACAGTAATGTAACAGTAAGAGTAATGTAAGAGTAATGTAACAGTAAGAGTAATGTAACAGTAATGTAACAGTAATGTAACAGTAATGTAACAGTAAGAGTAATGTAACAGTAATGTAACAGTAATGTAACAGTAAAAGTAATGTAACAGTAAGAGTAATGTAACAGTAATGTAACAGTAATGTAACAGTAAGAGTAATGTAACAGTAATGTAACAGTAATGTAACAGTAAGAGTAATGTAACAGTAATGTGACAGTAAGAGTAATGTAACAGTAAGAGTAATGTAACAGTAATGTAACAGTAATGTAACAGTAATGTAACAGTAATGTAACAGTAAGAGTAATGTAACAGTAATGTAACAGTAATGTAACAGTAAAAGTAATGTAACAGTAATGTAACAGTAATGTGACAGTAAGAGTAATGTAAGAGTAATGTAACAGTAATGTAACAGTAAGAGTAATGTAACAGTAATATAACAGTAAGAGTAATGTAAGAGTAATGTAACAGTAAGAGTAATGTAACAGTAAGAGTAATGTAAGAGTAATGTAACAGTAATGTAACAGTAAGAGTAATGTAACAGTAAGAGTAATGTAAGAGTAATGTAACAGTAATGTAACAGTAAGAGTAATGTAACAGTAATGTAACAGTAAGAGTAATGTAACAGTAATGTAACAGTAACAGTAATGTAACAGTAAGAGTAACAGTAATGTAACAGTAATGTAACAGTAAGAGTAATGTAACAGTAATGTAACAGTAATGTAACAGTAAGAGTAATGTAACAGTAAGAGTAATGTAACAGTAAGAGTAATGTAACAGTAAGAGTAATGTAACAGTAATGTAACAGTAAGAGTAATGTAAGAGTAATGTAACAGTAAGAGTAATGTAAGAGTAATGTAACAGTAATGTAACAGTAAGAGTAATGTAACAGTAAGAGTAATGTAAGAATAATGTAACAGTAAGAGTAATGTAACAGTAATGTAACAGTAATGTAACAGTAAGAGTAATGTAAGAGTAATGTAACAGTAATGTAACAGTAAGAGTAATGTAAGAGTAATGTAACAGTAATGTAACTGTAAGAGTAATGTAACAGTAATGTAACAGTAAGAGTAATGTAAGAGTAAGAGTAATGTAAGAGTAATGTAACAGTAAGAGTAATGTAAGAGTAAGAGTAATGTAAGAGTAATGTAACAGTAAGAGTAATGTAACAGTAATGTAACAGTAAGAGTAATGTAAGAGTAAGAGTAATGTAAGAGTAATGTAACAGTAATGTAACAGTAAGAGTAATGTAACAGTAACAGTAATGTAACAGTAATGTGACAGTAAGAGTAATGTAACAGTAAGGTAACAGTAAGAGTAATGTAACAGTAAGAGTAATGTAACAGTAATGTAACAGTAAGAGTAATGTAACAGTAAGAGTAATGTAACAGTAATGTAACAGTAAGAGTAATGTAACAGTAATGTAACAGTAAGAGTAATGTAACAGTAAGAGTAATGTAACAGTAATGTAACAGTAAGAGTAATGTAACAGTAAGAGTAATGTAACAGTAATGTAACAGTAATGTAACAGTAAGAGTAATGTAACAGTAATGTAACAGTAATGTAACAGTAAAAGTAATGTAACAGTAATGTAACAGTAATGTGACAGTAAGAGTAATGTAACAGTAATATAACAGTAAGAGTAATGTAACAGTAAGAGTAATGTAACAGTAATGTGACAGTAAGAGTAATGTAACAGTAATGTAACAGTAAGAGTAATGTAACAGTAAGAGTAATGTAACAGTAAGAGTAATGTAACAGTAATGTAACAGTAAGAGTAATGTAACAGTAAGAGTAATGTAACAGTAAGAGTAATGTAAGAGTAATGTAACAGTAAGAGTAATGTAACAGTAATGTAACAGTAAGAGTAATGTAAGAGTAATGTAACAGTAAGAGTAATGTAAGAGTAATGTAACAGTAAGAGTAATGTAACAGTAAGAGTAATGTAACAGTAAGAGTAATGTAACAGTAATGTAACAGTAAGAGTAATGTAACAGTAACAGTAATGTAACAGTAATGTGACAGTAAGAGTAATGTAACAGTAAGGTAACAGTAAGAGTAATGTAACAGTAATGTGACAGTAAGAGTAATGTAACAGTAAGAGTAATGTAACAGTAATGTAACAGTAAGAGTAATGTAACAGTAATGTAACAGTAAGAGTAATGTAACAGTAATGTAACAGTAAGAGTAATGTAACAGTAATGTAACAGTAATGTAACAGTAATGTAACAGTAAGAGTAATGTAACAGTAATGTAACAGTAAGAGTAATGTAACAGTAATGTAACAGTAATGTAACAGTAAAAGTAATGTAACAGTAATGTAACAGTAATGTGACAGTAAGAGTAATGTAACAGTAATGTAACAGTAAGAGTAATGTAACAGTAATATAACAGTAAGAGTAATGTAAGAGTAATGTAACAGTAAGAGTAATGTAACAGTAAGAGTAATGTAAGAGTAATGTAACAGTAATGTAACAGTAAGAGTAATGTAACAGTAAGAGTAATGTAAGAGTAATGTAACAGTAATGTAACAGTAAGAGTAATGTAACAGTAAGAGTAATGTAAGAGTAAGAGTAATGTAACAGTAATGTGACAGTAAGAGTAATGTAACAGTAATGTAACAGTAAGAGTAATGTAACAGTAATGTAACAGTAAGAGTAATGTAACAGTAAGAGTAATGTAACAGTAATGTAACAGTAAGAGTAATGTAACAGTAATGTAACAGTAAGAGTAATGTAACAGTAAGTAATGTAACAGTAATGTGACAGTCAGAGTAATGTAACAGTAATGTAACAGTAAGAGTAATGTAACAGTAAGTAATGTAACAGTAATGTGACAGTCAGAGTAATGTAACAGTAATATAACAGTAAGAGTAATGTAACAGTAAGAGTAATGTAACAGTAATATAACAGTAAGAGTAATGTAACAGTAAGAGTAATGTAACAGTAATATAACAGTAAGAGTAATGTAACAGTAAGAGTAATGTAACAGTAATGTAACAGTCAGAGTAATGTAACAGTAATGTAACAGTAAGAGTAATGTAACAGTAATGTAACAGTAAGAGTAATGTAAGAGTAATGTAACAGTAAGAGTAATGTAACAGTAATGTAACAGTAAGAGTAATGTAAGAGTAATGTAACAGTAAGAGTAATGTAACAGTAATGTAACAGTAATGTAACTGTAAGAGTAATGTAACAGTAATGTAACAGTAAGAGTAATGTAAGAGTAATGTAACAGTAAGAGTAATGTAACAGTAAGAGTAATGTAACAGTAAGAGTAATGTAAGAGTAAGAGTAATGTAACAGTAATGTGACAGTAAGAGTAATGTAAGAGTAAGAGTAATGTAACAGTAATGTGACAGTAAGAGTAATGTAACAGTAATGTAACAGTAAGAGTAATGTAACAGTAATGTAACAGTAAGAGTAATGTAAGAGTAATGTAACAGTAAGAGTAATGTAACAGTAATGTAACAGTAAGAGTAATGTAACAGTAATGTAACAGTAAGAGTAATGTAACAGTAAGAGTAATGTAACAGTAATGTAACAGTAATGTAACAGTAAGAGTAATGTAACAGTAATATAACAGTAAGAGTAATGTAAGAGTAATGTAACAGTAAGAGTAATGTAACAGTAAGAGTAATGTAAGAGTAATGTAAGAGTAATGTAACAGTAAGAGTAATGTAACAGTAAGAGTAATGTAAGAGTAATGTAACAGTAATGTAACAGTAAGAGTAATGTAAGAGTAATGTAACAGTAATGTAACTGTAAGAGTAATGTAAGAGTAAGAGTAATGTAACAGTAATGTGATAGTAAGAGTAATGTAACAGTAAGAGTAATGTAACAGTAAGAGTAATGTAAGAATAATGTAACAGTAAGAGTAATGTAACAGTAATGTAACAGTAAGAGTAATGTAACAGTAAGAGTAATGTAACAGTAAGAGTAATGTAAGAGTAATGTAACAGTAAGAGTAATGTAACAGTAAGAGTAATGTAAGAATAATGTAACAGTAAGAGTAATGTAACAGTAATGTAACAGTAAGAGTAATGTAACAGTAAGAGTAATGTAAGAGTAATGTAACAGTAAGAGTAATGTAACAGTAATGTAACAGTAAGAGTAATGTAACAGTAAGAGTAATGTAAGAGTAAGAGTAATGTAACAGTAATGTAACAGTAAGAGTAATGTAACAGTAAGAGTAATGTAAGAGTAATGTAACAGTAATGTAACAGTAAGAGTAATGTAACAGTAATATAACAGTAAGAGTAATGTAAGAGTAATGTAACAGTAAATGTAACAGTAAGAGTAATGTAAGAGTAATGTAACAGTAAGAGTAATGTAAGAGTAATGTAACAGTAATGTAACAGTAAGAGTAATGTAACAGTAATGTAACTGTAAGAGTAATGTAAGAGTAAGAGTAATGTAAC
This sequence comes from Hemibagrus wyckioides, assembly GCF_019097595.1. Classification (NCBI taxonomy): domain Eukaryota; kingdom Metazoa; phylum Chordata; class Actinopteri; order Siluriformes; family Bagridae; genus Hemibagrus; species Hemibagrus wyckioides. Next base: position 2,423,100 of record NC_080712.1, read on the forward strand.
AGTAATGTGACAGTAAGAGTAATGTAACAGTAAGAGTAATGTAACAGTAAGAGTAATGTAAGAGTAAGAGTAATGTAACAGTAATGTGACAGTAAGAGTAATGTAACAGTAATGTAACAGTAAGAGTAATGTAACAGTAAGAGTAATGTAACAGTAAGAGTAATGTAACAGTAATGTGACAGTAAGAGTAATGTAACAGTAATGTAACAGTAAGAGTAATGTAACAGTAATATAACAGTAAGAGTAATGTAACAGTAAGAGTAATGTAACAGTAATGTAACAGTCAGAGTAATGTAACAGTAATGTAACAGTAAGAGTAATGTAACAGTAAGAGTAATGTAACAGTAAGTAATGTAACAGTAATGTAACAGTAAGAGTAATGTAACAGTAATGTAACAGTAAGAGTAATGTAACAGTAATGTAACAGTAAGAGTAATGTAACAGTAAGTAATGTAACAGTAATATAACAGTAAGAGTAATGTAAGAGTAATGTAACAGTAATATAACAGTAAGAGTAATGTAACAGTAAGAGTAATGTAACAGTAATGTAACAGTCAGAGTAATGTAACAGTAATGTAACAGTAAGAGTAATGTAACAGTAATGTAACAGTAAGAGTAATGTAAGAGTAATGTAACAGTAAGAGTAATGTAACAGTAATGTAACAGTAAGAGTAATGTAAGAGTAATGTAACAGTAAGAGTAATGTAACAGTAATGTAACAGTAATGTAACTGTAAGAGTAATGTAACAGTAATGTAACAGTAAGAGTAATGTAAGAGTAATGTAACAGTAAGAGTAATGTAACAGTAATGTAACAGTAAGAGTAATGTAACAGTAATGTAACAGTAAGAGTAATGTAAGAGTAATGTAACAGTAAGAGTAATGTAAGAGTAATGTAACAGTAATGTAACAGTAAGAGTAATGTAAGAGTAATGTAACAGTAAGAGTAATGTAACAGTAAGAGTAATGTAACAGTAATGTAACTGTAAGAGTAATGTAACAGTAATGTAACAGTAAGAGTAATGTAAGAGTAATGTAACAGTAAGAGTAATGTAACAGTAATGTAACAGTAAGAGTAATGTAACAGTAATGTAACAGTAAGAGTAATGTAAGAGTAATGTAACAGTAAGAGTAATGTAACAGTAAGAGTAATGTAACAGTAATGTAACAGTAAGAGTAATGTAACAGTAAGAGTAATGTAACAGTAATGTAACTGTAAGAGTAATGTAACAGTAATGTAACAGTAAGAGTAATGTAAGAGTAATGTAACAGTAAGAGTAATGTAACAGTAAGAGTAATGTAACAGTAATGTAACAGTAATGTAACTGTAAGAGTAATGTAACAGTAATGTAACAGTAAGAGTAATGTAAGAGTAATGTAACAGTAAGAGTAATGTAACAGTAATGTAACAGTAAGAGTAATGTAAGAGTAATGTAACAGTAAGAGTAATGTAACAGTAAGAGTAATGTAACAGTAAGAGTAATGTAAGAGTAATGTAACAGTAAGAGTAATGTAACAGTAATGTAACAGTAAGAGTAATGTAAGAGTAATGTAACAGTAAGAGTAATGTAAGAGTAATGTAACAGTAATGTAACAGCATCACACCACTGACACAGTAGAATTAGATTTCAGTGGCTGCTGATTTAAATCTCTTCTTTTATTCAGAGATTAAATGATGAGTATAGAAGTGATGTTCTTCTGCTCACTCTACACATCTGTAAACATAATAACTCTGGCTATAAATAATCGCTTGCACTCAGATGGCTGGTAAAGCCTCAAACCCACACTGAGACTGACATCAGTTTTAACTCTATTACTGATCCCAAAGTACTTTCTCCAGCCGAAAGTTTTGGCACCGGTGCTAACACAGTGTGCTAACGACAGCCTCTTTTCTGATCTCAGAAATATTAATCACACATAATCGTCCCGCTGCCAGAACCTCGGCATGCCCAGACGCTCCAACGCCTCCAGAAATGTCATTTCTGTCCCATTTATTATTCTCTCGTCCGAGCACTTAAGCTAGCGTCTGATAAGAGCGGCTGAGTCC
>NC_080712.1:2432645-2437645 GCF_019097595.1 Hemibagrus wyckioides
GGTGACGGCGTCACGTCTCAGTGTACTCGATCGATACCCTGTATCCCTTACACAGACCCGCTAGAACCCGATATGCTTTTAACAGCCCAGCACGCTAGCACACACGCTAAAATACATAACACATAAACATAAATAAAACACATTTAAATAAAATATAGCGTGCTAATCTCATATGCTAACAGACTATGTAGCACAATATTAACTCTCTTAGTTGTATGTGTTTAGCATCTTTTAGCGCCCTGTTGTAACTTCAGCTTATTGTACAGCACTATTCTCATATGCTAACTTCTAATTAGCTGATAAGATAGTAGTCTAAGTATAAAGCTAGCAATGTCAGGTGTGTTTACCTTTTATTTTTTTAATTTGTTTGTAATGTTAATCTTATATGCTAATCACTAACAGTTTTTTAGCAGAAAGCTGGTAGGAAGCTAGTTAGCTATATAGATAGCTTTCATATGTGTTTAGCGTTTTCTATTTTCTATCAGAAAAATATTTGAGTGGATTCATGTAAAGTGTTAATAATCTATGCTAATCGTTAATCCATAGATTAGCTAGCACATAAAAATAAAGGTCCTGTATTTAGTGTACCTCAGACTTTTGTTAGTGTGTGTGTGTGTGTGTGTGTGCATCTTAATCATTAATTAGCTTATTAGCTAGCATTCTGAACCTAAGGCTAGTAATGTTCTTCGCAGCATAAAGCTGGATGTCTCTGTGTTTCTGTGATTTATGTACGGTGCTAATCCTACATGCTAATTGCTATTTGCTAGTGCTTGCTACGAAATAAGATAATAATCATTGCTTTTCTTTTTGAAGTGTCTATGTATGTGTCCCAAACCGCACATTTTTCCTGACTAGCATTAATGAGTTTGAGTTTTTTATCAAACACATACGGTTTGGGACGCAGCCATCGTTTGACAAAGTGCAACTGGAAGATCTCCATCTATTAAGAGACAGAAAAAAGGGCAGTTAAAGTTAAACAGAGGCAGTGGGAGTGTGTCCCTTCACGTTCCACAAACACTCGCTCGTCTGATTTCGGAGGAATAAAACACGGCTCTGGCGCTCGCCTCAGAGAACTGGATGTCTGTCAAACCGCCGCTTTATTGCTAACAAATGCTGCGTTTGATACGAGCTGCAGCGAGGAAAAAACCCAGTGTTTGTGCTGGAGGTGAAAATGAGTCGCTAACGTTGACGCTGCGGAAACACGGCACAGAGACGACTCCAACGCCGCCGCACTTTTCTGCTCATTAGCACCGCTTTGAAGCGCACAGACTGGCTAACGGGACAGATAGGAAAACTCGCTTTTCCACAAATCCCAAAAACATCCACATCCTACTGGAGCGGAATTCTCCGGAAAATGTTTCTGTCTGTCTGTCAGGCCACATCTGTCTGTAGCTTTCTGTCTGTCTGTATGTGTCTGAGGGTCTGTACAATCTGTCTGTCTGACTGTATACAGGACACCTGTCTGTCTGCTCACTTCCATGACTCTGTCTATATTTTTCTGTCTGACTGTACATATATATAAATATCTCTGTTTATCTGTCTGTCTGTCTGCCTGTCTGTCTTACTGTATACAGACTGTATACAGTACACCTGTCTGTCTGTTTACTTCAGTCAGCCTGTCTACATCCATCTGTCTGTCTGTTTGTCTGTCTGTCTATCTGTCTGTCTGTCAGTTTACTTCAGTCTATCTATCTATCTATCTATCTATCTATCTATCTATCTATCTATCTATCTATCTATCTGTTTGTCTGTCTGTCTGTCAAAATCTTCCTGTCTATATTTATTTGTGTGTGTGTGTGTGTGTGTGTGTGTACCACAGCTGACACGTTTCCATGTTTCCCAGGAGACAAACTTGTTTATTCTCAACACACTGCTTTCTACAAACAACACTAATCTCACTAACCCCCTTCTGCTATACATACTGCTCCCTACTCCCTATTTCCTACACACTACTCCCTACTCCCTATTCCCTACACACTACTCCCTACTCCCTATTCCCTACCTCTCGTTCCTTAATCCCTACTCTCTATTCCCTACCCCCCATTCCCTATTGTCTACTCCCTACTCCCTATTCTATATTCCCTACCCCTCATTCCCCACTCACTACTCTCTCTTCCCTACCCTTCATTCTACTCCCTATTCCCCACCCCTCATTCCTTAATCCCTTCTCTCTAATCCCTACTCCCTACCCCTCATTTCCTATTCCCTACTCCCTATTCTCTACTCCCAACCCCTCATTCCCTACTCTCTACTCCCTACCCCTCATTCCCTACTCTCTACTCCCTACTGTCTACTCTTTACTCCCTATTCTAAATTCCCTACCCCTCATTCCCTACTCCCTACTCCCTATTTTATATTCCTTACTCCTCATTCCCTACTCCCCATTTTATATTCCCTACTCCCTATTTTATATTCTCTACTCCTCATTCCCTACTCCCTATTCTATATTCCCTACCCCTTATTCCCTATTATTTATTCCTTAGTCTCTATTCCCTACTTCCTACTCTCCCTTCCCTACCCATCATTCCCTATTCCCTGCTCCCTACTCTTTTCTCCTTTCTCCTAGGACTAAAGACTCTCTACAGGCCACTGAATGAGGCCCTGACCACATGCCGTCTTCACTACGTAGGCCACATAAGCATTATTATAAATGCCCTTTGGGAGTGTCCCAAACCAATCACCGCACAGGCCACGAAAATGCCATGAAAGCATGGGGTGTTACAGTTAAGTGGACGAGTCTGCACTTCCTGATCCTGTTAGGCCATGGCTCCATGCTCCCTCGCTCCCTCACTCCCTCGCTGTCAGCACTAAGTGGACATCTGTGCAGTGCCAACGCCGTCCACATGGTACGAGCGGCGAAAGAAAAATGAAGGTGTTCCTGTGGTGGCACTCGACTCAGCGTGAGGAAGAAAAACGTTCAGCGGACGCAGCAATTAGTGACTCTAACTAAACACACACCGAGACAGAGAGAGAAAAGAGGGGAGAGAGAGAGACAGAGAGACAGAGACAAAAAGTGGGGGAGAAAGAGAGAGAGAGAGAGAGACAGATGCTAGCCGTCTGGTCATGCTAATACACTGAAGAGTTTTACAGTGGTGGGGAAATTAATCACCTGAACCACCGCTGGGACCCTGAGAACCTGCTGATAGCCAGCAATATTATCTTTTATCACACATTTGCACATGAACACCACGAGTTAAACAGAAAGGGATAAAAATGACACTCTGACAGCGTTACAGTAAACTATTGAGTGATGGAGGGATGTGATGGAGGGATGCACACTTTTTATCAAATCAGGTGAGTTCCTGTTGTCACTCACATTATAGCAGCTATAAACACTCCTTCTCTCAGCAGACTCTCTTTATTCTTTCTCTTTATTCTCTCTCTCTATTCTCTCTCTCTCTATTCTCTCACTCTCTCTATTCTCTCTCTTCAACATAATGAGACAGAAGTCTGTCATGTTGCCATAGAAACGGTAAAGCAGTGTAAACTCCTCTGTCCTGAAGAAGTTCCAGCTTCACCTCTGACTGATACACAGCACTGACACTGGAGACTCCTTCCACACCCATCCCTGTGAAGGAGCTGTTGCTATGGAAACCATAAGGTATTAATATAAAGCTGTGCTACAGTCAGAGCTGCTGTTAGAATTCATCACCACCCTGATCCACCAATCAGAATTCATCAACACCCTGATCCACCAATCAGAATTAATCACCACCCTGATCCACCAATCAGAATTAATCAACACCTGATCCACCAATCAGAATTAATCACCACCCTGATCCACCAATCAGAATTAATCAACACCCTGATCCACCAATCAGAATTAATCACCACCTGATCCACCAATCAGAATTAATCACCACCTGATCCACCAATCAGAATTAATCACCACCTGATCCACCAATCAGAATTCATCACCACCTGATCCACCAATCAGAATTCATCACCACCTGATCCACCAATCAGAATTAATCACCACCTGATCCACCAATCAGAATTAATCACCACCTGATCCACCAATCAGAATTCATCACCACCTGATCCACCAATCAGAATTAATCACCACCTGATCCACCAATCAGAATTAATCACCACCTGATCCACCAATCAGAATTAATCACCACCTGATCCACCAATCAGAATTAATCACCACCTGATCCACCAATCAGAATTCATCACCACCTGATCCACCAATCAGAATTCATCACCACCTGATCCACCAATCAGAATTCATCACCACCTGATCCACCAATCAGAATTAATCACCACCTGATCCACCAATCAGAATTCATCACCACCTGATCCACCAATCAGAGTCCAGAGACAGCTCTGTGGTGTAGTGATGGTGAGGGAAAGACTGTGAGAAGAGGAACTAATGAGTAACTATAAATGGATAAACAGTGTGACGTGTCCTTCTTTAATAAATAAAACATTGTAATGGTAAATAGCAGCAAAAGATGAAAGAGGAAAGCAGATGAGCAGCAAGACTTGTGAGAGGAAAGTGTGAGGATGGAGAGAGAGAGAGAGAGAAAGAGAGAGAGAGAGCAGCACATCAGGGCAGGTCCCATGTGTGTGTGTGTGTGTGTGTGTGTGTGTGTGTGAGTTCAAGGGGAGCGGCCCTAATGACTCCCAGATCACCACACGCGCTGGGAGCCGGGAACGAGGGAGAGAAAGTGCGAGAAGGTGTGTGGAAAAAGAGGGCAGGAATGGCAGAATTCCCCGAGCGGCGGCTCTGGCGCAGGAACTGAGCTGCTTTTGGCTGGAGCTGCGTTCCGGGGGAGTGCTATAAAAAGACAAAAGAGGCAGGAGGCCATGTGGAGTGACTCCTGAAAGGGAGAAAACACCCACTCTATAATCCCTGGACACACACACACACTCTCTCTCTCTCTCTCACACACACACACACCGGGATGTGTGTGTAATCATTAGCGCACTGTTACTTACGTAAAGGATGAAAATAGACCCGAGCTTCAGCACTCAGTGAATATCAAACTCAGCCC
>NC_080712.1:2447645-2457645 GCF_019097595.1 Hemibagrus wyckioides
ATACTGTAACACACTGCGGAATAATGTAACACACTGCCGAATAATGTAACACACTGCGGAATACTGTAACACACTGCGGAATGATGTAACACACTGCGAAATGATGTAACACACTGCGGAATACTGTAACACACTGCGGAATACTGTAACACACTGCAGAATACTGTAACACACTGCGGAATGATGTAACACACTGCGGAATGATGTAACACACTGCGGAATACTGTAACACACTGTGGAATGATGTAACACACTGCGGAATGATGTAACACACTGCGGAATACTGTAACACACTGCAGAATACTGTAACACACTGCGGAATGATGTAACACACTGCGGAATGATGTAACATACTGCAGAATACTGTAACACACTGTGGGATACTGTAACACACTGTGGGATACTGTAACACACTGTGGAACACTGGAACACTGCGGGATACCGTAACACTGTGGAATACTGTAACACTGTGGAATACTGTAACACACTGTGGAATGATGTAACACTGTGGAACACTGTAACACACTGTGGAATGATGTTACACTGTGGGATACTGTAACACACTGTGGGATACTGTAACACACTGTGGAATACTGTAACATACTGTGGAATACTGTAACACACTGTGGGATACTGTAACACACTGTGGAACACTGTAACACACTGTGGGATACTGTAACACACTGTGAATACTGTAACACACTGTGGAACACTGGAACACTGCGGGATACCGTAACACTGTGGAATACTGTAACACTGTGGAATACTGTAACACACTGTGGAATACTATAACATACTGTGAAATACTGTAACACACTGTGGGATACTGTAACACACTGTGGGATACTGTAACACACTGTGGGATACCGTAACACTGTGGAATACCGTAACACTGTGGAATACTGTAACACACTGTGGAACACTGTAACACTGTGGAATGATGTAACACTGTGGGATACTGTAACACACTGTGGGATACTGTAACACACTGTGGAATACTGTAACACACTGTGAATACTGTTACACTGTGGAATACTGTAACACACTGTGGAATAATGTAACACTGTGGAATACTGTAACATACTGCAGAATACTGTAACACACTGTGGGATACTGTAACACACTGTGGGATACTGTAACACACTGTGGAACACTGGAACACTGCGGGATACCGTAACACTGTGGAATACTGTAACACTGTGGAATACTGTAACACACTGTGGAATGATGTAACACTGTGGAACACTGTAACACACTGTGGAATGATGTAACACTGTGGGATACTGTAACACACTGTGGGATACTGTAACACACTGTGGAATACTGTAACATACTGTGGAATACTGTAACACACTGTGGGATACTGTAACACACTGTGGGATACTGTAACATACTGTGAATACTGTAACACTGTGGAATACTGTAACACACTGTGGAATACTGTAACACTGTGGAATACCGTAACACACTGTGGAACACTGTAACACACTGCGGAATACTGTAACACACTGCGGAATACTGTAACACAATGCGGAATACTGTAACACACTGCGGAATACTGTAACACACTGCGGAATACTGTAACACAATGCGGAATGATGTAACACACTGCGGAATACTGTAACACACTGTGGAATAATATAACACACTGCGGAATACTGTAACACAATTCGGAATACTGTAACACACTGCGGAATACTGTAACACAATGCGGAATGATGTAACACACTGCGGAATACTGTAACACAATTCGGAATGATGTAACACACTGCGGAATACTGTAACACAATTCGGAATACTGTAACACACTGCGGAATACTGTAACACACTGCGGAATGATGTAACACACTGCGGAATACTGTAACACAATTCGGAATACTGTAACACACTGCGGAATACTGTAACACAATGCGGAATGATGTAACACACTGCGGAATACTGTAACACAATGCGGAATGATGTAACACACTGCGGAATACTGTAACACAATTCGGAATGATGTAACACACTGCGGAATACTGTAACACAATTCGGAATACTGTAACACACTGCGGAATACTGTAACACAATGCGGAATGATGTAACACACTGCGGAATACTGTAACACAATGCGGAATGATGTAACACACTGCGGAATACTGTAACACACTGCGGAATAATGTAACACACTGCCGAATAATGTAACACACTGCGGAATACTGTAACACACTGCGGAATGATGTAACACACTGCGGAATGATGTAACACACGGCGGAATGATGTAACACACTTCAGAATACTGTAACACACTGCGGAATACTGTAACACAATGCAGAATACTGTAACACACTGCGGAATACTGTAACACACTGCGGAATGATGTAACACACTGCGGAATACTGTAACAATGCGGAATGATGTAACACACTGCGGAATACTGTAACACACTGCGGAATACTGTAACACAATGCGGAATGATGTAACACACTGCGGAATACTGTAACACACTGCGGAATAATGTAACACACTGCCGAATAATGTAACACACTGCGGAATACTGTAACACACTGCGGAATGATGTAACACACTGCGAAATGATGTAACACACTGCGGAATACTGTAACACACTGCGGAATACTGTAACACACTGCAGAATACTGTAACACACTGCGGAATGATGTAACACACTGCGGAATGATGTAACACACTGCGGAATACTGTAACACACTGTGGAATGATGTAACACTTCGGAATACTGTAACACACTGCGGAATGATGTAACACACTGCGGAATGATGTAACACACTGCGGAATACTGTAACACACTGTGGAATGATGTAACACTTCGGAATACTGTAACACACTGCGGAATACTGTAACACAATGCGGAATGATGTAACACACTGCGGAATACTGTAACACACTGCGGAATAATGTAACACACTGCCGAATAATGTAACACACTGCGGAATACTGTAACACACTGCGGAATGATGTAACACACTGCGAAATGATGTAACACACTGCGGAATACTGTAACACACTGCAGAATACTGTAACACACTGCAGAATACTGTAACACACTGCGGAATGATGTAACACACTGCGGAATGATGTAACACACTGCGGAATACTGTAACACACTGTGGAATGATGTAACACTTCGGAATACTGTAACACACTGCGGAATGATGTAACACACTGCGGAATGATGTAACACACTGCGGAATACTGTAACACACTGTGGAATGATGTAACACTTCGGAATGATGTAACACACTGTGGAATGATGTAACACTGCGGAATACTGTAACACACTGTGGAATGATGTAACACACTGCGGAATACTGTAACACACTGCAGAATGATGTAACACACTGCGGAATACTGTAACACACTGCAGAATGATGTAACACACTGGGGAATGATGTAACACACTGTGGAATGATGTAACACTGCGGAATACTGTAACACACTGTGGAATGATGTAACACACTGCGGAATACTGTAACACACTGCGGAATGATGTAACACACTGCGGAATGATGTAACACACGGCGGAATGATGTAACACACTTCAGAATACTGTAACACACTGCGGAATACTGTAACACAATGCAGAATACTGTAACACACTGCGGAATACTGTAACACACTGCGGAATGATGTAACACACTGCGGAATACTGTAACAATGCGGAATGATGTAACACACTGCGGAATACTGTAACACACTGCGGAATACTGTAACACAATGCGGAATGATGTAACACACTGCGGAATACTGTAACACACTGCGGAATAATGTAACACACTGCCGAATAATGTAACACACTGCGGAATACTGTAACACACTGCGGAATGATGTAACACACTGCGAAATGATGTAACACACTGCGGAATACTGTAACACACTGCGGAATACTGTAACACACTGCAGAATACTGTAACACACTGCGGAATGATGTAACACACTGCGGAATGATGTAACACACTGCGGAATACTGTAACACACTGTGGAATGATGTAACACTTCGGAATACTGTAACACACTGCGGAATGATGTAACACACTGCGGAATGATGTAACACACTGCGGAATACTGTAACACACTGTGGAATGATGTAACACTTCGGAATACTGTAACACACTGCGGAATACTGTAACACAATGCGGAATGATGTAACACACTGCGGAATACTGTAACACACTGCGGAATAATGTAACACACTGCCGAATAATGTAACACACTGCGGAATACTGTAACACACTGCGGAATGATGTAACACACTGCGAAATGATGTAACACACTGCGGAATACTGTAACACACTGCGGAATACTGTAACACACTGCAGAATACTGTAACACACTGCGGAATGATGTAACACACTGCGGAATGATGTAACACACTGCGGAATACTGTAACACACTGTGGAATGATGTAACACTTCGGAATACTGTAACACACTGCGGAATGATGTAACACACTGCGGAATGATGTAACACACTGCGGAATACTGTAACACACTGTGGAATGATGTAACACTTCGGAATACTGTAACACACTGCGGAATGATGTAACACACTGTGGAATGATGTAACACTGCGGAATACTGTAACACACTGTGGAATGATGTAACACACTGCGGAATACTGTAACACACTGCAGAATGATGTAACACACTGCGGAATACTGTAACACACTGCAGAATGATGTAACACACTGGGGAATGATGTAACACACTGTGGAATGATGTAACACTGCGGAATACTGTAACACACTGTGGAATGATGTAACACACTGCGGAATACTGTAACACACTGCAGAATGATGTAACACACTGGGGAATGATGTAACACACTGTGGAATGATGTAACACTGCGGAATACTGTAACACACTGTGGAATGATGTAACACACTGCGGAATACTGTAACACACTGCAGAATGATGTAACACACTGCGGAATACTGTAACACACTGCAGAATGATGTAACACACTGCAGAATGATGTAACACACTGGGGAATGATGTAACACTTATTGTAGTAATACCTGCCAATCTTATCTCCTCATACTGTGTGTTTGTGTGTGTGTGTGTGTGCAGAAAGTAAACTAGCTTTTTTAGTTGGTAATCCACAGATGAAACGCATTAGCGTAGGCACGGCAAGGGACACGGAGGAAAAAAAGCTTTAGAGAAAAAAGCGAGTCCTGTTCCAACAACATCAGCATTTTCCAGCAAATTTGCAATTAGTCTTAAGGGCCGGTGGAAATGAGGTCTCCTGACAAACGAGGCACCGAGAGACAGGACGCAAAGTTTCAATAAATCAGCGCTGGTCGACTCATGGAGGCTCTGTGGCACCCAGGGACATGCTGCCAAACACACACACACACACAAACACACATACACACTCACACTGGTGTATCTTACTAACAAACTGTCATTACTACATTCTAGTTTGACTTCATCTCAGTTGATGATCATTATAAAGAATCATGAACTTTAATCATGGACTGTTGTTACGGTAACTGGAAACAAACAGTGCTATTTTGCATATATGCTAATTTTAGTTTGTGACATCATACCATTGAACAGTGCAGGCTGAGAGAGTGCAATTTAATGTGAGAGAACTTTATTTGCTGATGTTATTATTTTGCTATATTCTTATAAACAAAGTATTTTTGTACATTTCTAACATTGTTAATAAACACAATGTTGTTTCACAGCATCGGCATGCACACTGCTACCAGTTTTCATCTCAAAATATGCAAACGATCTGTGAAAGGACGATCCTGAAAACGGAATCTTTTGAGCCGGTTCTCCATGTTGTGTCTCGGTTCCTTTTAAAGGTTCCTTTTTAATTCGTTATATTTAAATACCCAGTCAAAGTAAACATGCCGCTCTGTCCGAACCGTAAGCGGGACTATTTTACAGTTAATGGTTTGAGGTGAAAAGCTGCTCTGGGATCAGTCTTAATCTATTTTAATACCTTTTATTTCTGGGTAGTTACAGACTGCAATCTTTAAAGTCCCTGTTAATGGAAAAATAAAGTCATTGCCTTGCAGGGACCCGAGGTAAAGTGTGTAAGCGCTTTCGGAGAGATTAATCAGACTCCCGGATGAGGCACGTGATCATATCAGACTAATGCAAAGAGAATGAGAGAGAGAGACAGACAGAGAGAGAGAGAGACAGAGAGAGAGACAGAGAGAGAGAGTCAAGTTGCGACGCATCAGCATTAAGTGTGTTAGCGCTGCGTTTGAACTGTAGCTGATTCGATCTACGTGCAATAAAGCCATGGTGATCAGGTCCGACTGCTTTTGAGACAATGCGGTTCCTCAGCGCCGTGATCGTCTTACTAATTCGGCCCGGGCCCGAGGAGGCCGACACGCGCTGCCATGACAGGTAATGGAGTCTCCTGGAAATGCCTGGCTGGCTGCAGATCGGGTTCGAATGCATTTCTGGTTTAATGCGATTTGAGAAAGGAACACGCCACAATAAAGTGCTGCTTAAGGTAGGAAAATGTGTTTAAGGGAACAGCGAGCTGATAACAAGCTCGCAGCAGTGGAATGCAGGATGGGACTCTGAAAAGCATTAATGGCTCATTTGTCTGTATTACCTCGAGCCGGGGCGGAAACTTCCAGAAGCGAGAGGGAACAATAATGCACCAGAGACGGCCGACATATCAAAGCAGAATATGTAATGTCTTATCAAAAGCCATTACCTCACCGGCTCGAAGGTAAATTAAGACATCGATCCTCCAGCAAAAAAAAAACAAAAAACAAAAACGACTGAGACGTTATAGGATTAAGCAACAAGCTGATTTTTTTTTTTTTTCAGAAGTCAGTCTGACTCCGAATGACATCTGGATAATTGCATCACATCGCTGCGCTTAAAGACGGAACTAGAAATGGCCAGGCAGGTTTAATGAATTAAGAGAGAGAAAATATCGACTCAGCTCCGGAGACATCGACTTCACCTCCCTGCGCTCGGCACTAAATCTGCGGCGTAATGACAGCAGGAAACATCGGCGTGAATGAAACACGGCTTCTCCTTCCTCCAGCTGCGCTTCTTGGATGCCGATGGCGCGGACGATACGGAGCGACGGAAAAAGCCGAGCCGATAATTAAATTACACCGAGTCCCGGGACACGCCAAATCATTAGCACATGTGATGCTGAAAAGGCAAGAGGCGCCCCGATCACGCTCCTGCCCTAAACTCGGCCTAATAAAGCTTAACGACAAGCGAAAACATTAATGGTCCAGTTATAAAAGCAAGGAATGAAAAGAACAAATTCCAGTAGGCCAAGCTTGTTCTGGCTGGAAAGATTCCACCCGAGCATCTTGTGAGGAAAATTGTAAATGAGTAAAAGGCTTAGAGAGTTTTCCAGCTTGGCGCGCGCACACACACACACACACACACTTGAGGAAATTGTTTAACACTATTATCTCTCTTATGTATCATTTCCAAATGGTTTCCATACGTCCAGAGCAACAGATGTGCGAATAAACACAAACCTCCCGTAGCAGTAACTCAGCGTTGTTGTGTCCTGCTGATGTTTTATAGCAACACATCTGGAACGTTTTGTTTAGAATCACAGAAAAAGTGACAGATCTGCATCTCCCCATTAATACAAACAATAACCTTTTTTGTTTTTTTTATGGATCTGAAGTGTTTTGTTCCTCCGACAGCTCGACTTCCCAACCGTTACGACATCATCCGCTACAGAGCGACGCGTCACACTTTTATCCATTTATAGTTACGTTTAACATCCGTTCCTGTCTTCACTCTAGAAAAACACTCACTCGCTCAGAACTTTATTCTCTCTCAAGATCTTTTGTCCTGAAGATGTGACACTGCAGACTCCTTCCACACAACGTACAGGAACGTACTCCTTACTTTAAGAAAACTTCACCATATTGTTGATTACACACAGCTTTAATAAATGAGCTGTTACTATGGAAATGGTAACATATCAGAGCCTTACTATCAACCTGCACTACTGTCAAATAATTTATTTATTTCAATAATTGTTTTTATAATAAATAAATAAATAAATGTAAACAATTGCTTTTATAATAAATAAATGAATATATATATATATATATATATATATATATATATATATATATATATATATATATATATATATATATATATAAATGAATAAATAAATATTTGATTTAAAGCTGAATTCTGTAACATTTTGGTTTTCATTTTTTTTTTTAAATTGTTGTTGGAAGTAAAAGTGAGGTGGTGTTAAATGTTTTTGTGCTTTTATATTTTTCCTCTCTCAAAAAAATGGAAATAAAACACTATAAATAAAGATGTGTGTCGTCTTCTCTCTGCGATGTGAAATGATTATTATTTTCCTCTAAATACTTATTTTTCCCCCAGTATTTTTTTTTGGTGAAAAACCTCAGCGCTTCTGAAGCCAGTCCACTTTTTTTTCCTCCCGCAGCTACATTAGTGTGCAGTTTAGCTGGAGATCATTAGCGTGTCCAGTCGCTAGGCTAATCAGATCGGCGCTCCTCTGGTCCTGGCCCATGATCACATAACGCTGCTGTAATTGACCCGCATGGCTTAATAAGACAATGCTCCAGGAGCTCGACGAAAACTTATTAATTTTCACTTTGTTGAAGTCTCGGTCCCAATTAAGTCACCCGGCCTGGCTGACGAGAGAGTAACGCGATTACAGGACGAGCTGATTAGCCTGGAGCGCATCAGTGAAGAGGAAGTGAACAGAGCAGACGAGCAGCTCATCCACACTGAGGAGACAAATAAACACCACGACCCAGAGGAGAATACTGAACACTGCAGGACCTGCGTGGACATTAACAGAGCAGATCCTCACTCAGGAGGGAGTCGTGTGCCAATGATGTCATCAACAGAGTCTCACAGCTCATCCTGATGACTTCCTGTTTCTGAACTGATGGGGTTTAATCACCTTGGCAGAAAGTTCTCATCATGTTTCCTCCAGATGATGATGAGCTTCTCCACACCAGACTTCTGCATTTATTACTCCACTGTTACCTAATTCCAAAAGTCACCCACATCAGGATCACGAGTCGACCCAGGCACTGTGGTTTCCCTCCATTTCCTGTCACTGGGAATTATGGGAATTATTTTCATTTGCATATTTACAAAGTCATCATTTATAAAGTAGTCAAGTTTGAGTCATGTGATCAGCTTCATCATTAGAGAAGATCACAGCGTTTACGGTGCATTATGAGATAGCAGAGAGGATCATGGGATATCTGAATGATGAGAGAAACAGAGAGGATCATGGGACAGGGGATGGTAGTCCTTCAGGATCTATGATCTAAGAAGAACACTGCATCTGCATCATACACATAGAATCTTCCTACACACACACACACAATATCACATCCACTGACTGTTTAATCTGATTGAATTGACTGCCAGGAACATCACACACACACACACACACACACACAGTTACAGTAGATCAGGAGCAGCAGAAGGTCTGTCTCTGGACATTAGCTCACGGTCTCGGCTCAAATCACACAACTAAACGATAACAGAATCAGGAGAATTTCTCTCTCCAGTTCCTTTTAAAGGTTCTTCCTAATGTTCCTATGACACTTTTCTGGATTGAATGATAGGATTTTTAAAAATTCATCATCATTTATTGAGCAGAATAGATGCAGTGACACTTTTCCTGGACAAGCAGCAGCAGCTCTCGATTGTTGTGAAGGTTTATTTTTATTCCTTTATTCCTTTATTCCTTTATTTATTTATTTATTTATTTATTTATTTATTTATTTATTTATTTAATTTGTTAAATGGCTTTACATACGTTTTCTGACCGTTGAATTGCTGTTGAATATTCTGGAGCTCACACACAAGCCAGGTTTAGAGAAATGTGGTGAATTGAACGAAATGGAATATTTGGAATGTTAGACCGTCAGGAAACATAGAGAAATGTGAAATCTGAGAGAAAAAAAGAAAAAATCTGGACTTTGCAGAAACCCATCACTCTGAGAACAGCACCATTACAGTGA
>NC_080712.1:2465145-2535145 GCF_019097595.1 Hemibagrus wyckioides
GTGGAGTGTTTGGACTCTTTATGTTCCAGGAAGTCCTTGTGTCTGTCACCTTCTGACTCTCTCTTTCAGTTCTCTCTGGACCTTCCTGATCCACCCTGACCACTTACTTCTGCTCGGAGTCTCATCACTGCTGCTGAGGATGAACCACATGGACTAGCTGGAGATACAGGAGATAACTGTGGATAGAACCACTGGACCAGTGCATGTTCTGACCATATCGGTCACACAGATGAGGATGAGGTTCCTCTGGTTCCTCTCAAGGTTTCTTTATCATATCATCACCTCTGACTTAGATATAAATGTACACATGTAGACTTTCTATCCTGAATGTATAGATTTCTGTGTCTTTGTGACAGTGAAGAGTCAACATGACAGAGACGCTAATCTGGAGGCCATTGGCTTCCATTACCTGTTAGCGTCTTTAGCTTATAAAACTGATGGTCTGTAAAATTCTGCTTTTGATTAAAATAAAATGATGCAACTCCTCTTGGAAAACATGTGAGCACATACACACACACACACACTTTGTTTGAAATAGTTTGTGGCTCAGAACATTAGAATTTCATATTTTGGAGGTGGGAATGAGGGAGCGAGGGATGGAGGAGGAGAGTGATAGAGAGTGGGGTGATGGAGGAGTCACACTGCATCTTTAATTCACTTTAATTAACACACCAGTGTTTATCCATCAGAGTGACATGCAGCACACACACACACACACATGCATACACACTCACTCAAACACACACACAAACACACACACACACCTATCACCAGACATTCATATTGAAACAGCTACAGAACCTGAACCTGAACACCAGCAACTTTCCTCACACACACACTGACTAGGAGAAAGAAAGAAAGAAAGAAAGAAAGAAAGAAAGAAAGAAAGAAAGAAAGAAAGAAAATGATGTATTATTGAATTTGTTACTTTCTTTAAAAATGGATATTTCTCTGCAAATTGTGATTTTTTTTAATTTATTTTTTGTTTACACACACACACACACACACACACACACACACACACACACACACTGTATTATACTCATACATCAACACCATTTTATTTTGTGTGTGTGTGTGCGTGTGTGTATGAGAGAGAAATAGAGAGAGAGTGAGTTATATCTGTCAGTGTCTAATGACATCAGTGCTTCTAGAAGTGTGTGTGTGTGTGTGTGTTTGACTAGTGTTAGCTAATCTGAATACATACATAAGAACACATGTATATGTGTATGTGAGAGGGGGTGAGTATGGATGTGGTGTGTTTGTGTGATGTGTCTCGGTCTCAGCTGCATTAGCTGTGTGTGTGTGTGTGTGTGTGTGTGTGGGACACATCAACATCTCAATCAATACGCGAGAGTCAATTACAGAGGAAGCGCATGCTTAAGCAAGATCTGATTATTGGGTTCATGTTCAGTCCAGCAAATGGACCGAATCGATGAGGCTCTGTGTGTTTGAGTGTGTGTGTGTGTGTGTGTGTGTCATATATCTCTTTTCCGATGGATGTGAGGGGACAATCACACACACTCAAACACACACACACACACACACATACACACACTCAAACACACACACACACACACACACACACACACTCAAACAAACTGTGAAGGATTTTAATTTCATTTCATATGAAACACACAGAGAGATTAAAACAGATCAAACACATACTCTCAAACACACATCAGAGCAGGGGCGGGTGGAGGGGCGGAGCTTAATTAGTCTGATCTTAAACTCCCTCACAGCTGGATTAATATTTACTCACTAGCTTAGCTAATGTTTCCATGCTAACACAACACATGTACCATTAAAATGGCAAGCTCCGCCCATCAGGATGAAGTGAATTTTAGTAAGTGATGAAGGGAACAACTTCTCCATCTTCTTCTACTCTTTCTTCAAAGAGATGTTAGAATGGAGCATCTGGAGATGTCAGCAGGAGAGAGACGTTTATTTACTAAATGGAGCTGTTTTAATTCATAAATAAGTCACCTTCACAAAACGCATCATTTCCCTATAAAAGCACATCCACAATGGTTTTATTAACAATGACATGTTATTACTTATTAATTAACACCTTATATATTTTTAATTCTCTTTACAGCTGCGCAAGCAAGTTAGTATATATATATATATATATATATATGTGTGTAGGTATGTATGTGTGTATGTGTGTGTGTGTGTGTGTGTAAGAGAGAGAGAGAGGAGAGAGAGAGAGAGAGAGAGAGAAAGTGAGTTATATCTGTCAGTGTCTAATGACATCAGCGCTTCTAGAGGCGTGTGTGTGTAGGTGTGTGTGTTAACTAATCTGAATACATACATAAGAACACATGTACTCTATATGTGTGTGTAAAGAAGGGGTGACAGTCCAGAATCACAGTCCAGAAGGGGTCAGTGAGTAAGAATAAATCTAAATGAATCTGTATTTAAGGTGAGGTTGGAGATATGATGTAGTTAATATCTTCTCAGGATCAGGGTGAAGGTCTGGTGCAGATCTGGCAACCCAGAGTATTGGATGTCACACGGTGCTAAAAGCTCTGCGATGTGTCCTGTAATGAGAATGATAAAATGCTTCTCTGGCTTTCAGAGCAGGACAGAAGCGAGGGCAGTCGTGAGGGACCTGAGGGACGAGCAAGCTGCTTTTAAAGTTATCCAATCTAAAACAATTCAATCTGAAGCCTAATTCCATCAGCAGCCTCGCCGAGAGACACCACTCCGCTCTCTCTGCTTTTACATCATCCCATTTTACTTCCACGTGTAACGTCTCTAATCCACTCTGTACTTAACATCCTCACAGCATCCTACTGCAGCGCTCTCTCACACACACACAGCCTTAGTGTTTGCGTAATGTAGATTTCCAGCTGCTGACAGCGCCGTACTCTGGGGTTAGAGAAATAAACAACTTCAGGAGGACGCAGTGTACAAATCTCATCTGTGTAAATCAATAATTAAGAGAACAGGCTTTTAGCGATGCGGCACTGTTCGCTAATTCTCTCTCTCACACACACACACACACACATTAGGCTAACCCTGTGTGAAGTGAAAATGAGGTAAAAAGAAGAAAAAATCCCTCACACTCAACACTGATCACACTAAACACAGAGGCTGATTAATTTCCCTTGACAGTGCATCCCTGAGTGTTTTATTCCTTTTACACCACAGCAACTAGCTGATTATTTAATGTTTATTCTTCATCAAAGAGCAACACGGAGTCTGTGTACAGTTACATCAGTGGTGTGGAAGGAGTCTCCAGTGTCAGGGCTGTGTAGCAGTCAGAGGTGAAGCTGGAGGTTTCTTCAGGACAGAGGAGTTTTTATGAAACTCATTACATGTGTGTGTGTGTGTGTGTGTGTTCACTGTGAGGAGCTTCAATGAAGAATCCTGGTGAGTAAATTTAAGTTCAAGTTTCGAAAAAAGCCGCAGCAACAATCAGAAAAAACCCTGCATGAGATCCTGGAGAGTCTGAATAAGAAGTGAGAATAAAGTGTTCATAAAGAAGTAAAGATTTCTGCAGTAAAGCAGCGCTGCAGTGAACTACACACACGCAGGAGTGTGTGTGTGTGTGTGATCGTATTTATTTATTTCCTCTGCTGAACAATTAAAGTTCCAAAAGAAAGACACAATAAAGAAAAGAGGAAGAGACGTGAGCAGAGGAAAATGTGAGGAGTTGGGGGGAAAGAAATAAAAAATCAAATCAATAACCAAGTATGGGGTTTTTCATTTATTTATTTCTTTATTTTATTTTCGTCTCGTAAGCTGCCAAACATCACCAGTGAAAACCCCAACGCTGCCAGAGGCTGAATCATAGAAATATCGATGTGATTATGTAAAAGCTCCAGCCAGACGTGCTGACATCTTCTCACCTAAAATCCCTCCTGCAAAAACACAGCGACGGACGAATGAAATGCCGTCCTGCATGAAGCGTCTCAGCTCCTCCACTCTCTCATCTGGGTTACTGATACAGCTCTGAGTCCAGGACGAGGAGAGAACGCAGGAGACCTTACCTGAGGGAGAGAGAGAGAGAGAGAGAGATGGAAAGAGAGAGATATGGAGAAGGTTAGTGCCCTGATCTGTGGAGCCCTCTTCTGGAGCGACACATTTAATCTGTCCATCATCAGAGAACTGACAAAGAAGATAGATAGAAAAAGAAGGAATGTGGGCAGAAGAGATAAGAAACAGGGCAAAGAAAACAAGAGAGGAGAAAATAGAGTGATGAGAAAAGGATGAGTGTGAGGAGCTCAGGCAGCCTCTAACTCATCCACTCATCCCTCGTTCAGTCATTCAGCTGATTTAATGCAGTGTAAAAATCTCTCGGTCTCCTTCTCTCTCTCTCTCTCTCTCTCTCTCTCACACACACACACACAGTAAGTGAGAGAGCAGTGAGCGGATGAGTGTGTGTAAGTCTGCAGTCAGGTCTGAGCAAAGAAAAAAAAACTGGTGGAAACAAAAACAGATGAAAAGGTGGAGAGACAAAAAGTGTGAGGATTAAAAATGGAGAGGGAAGGATAAACAGATAGAAGATGAGTTGGTGTGAAAGATCTGAATCTAAAGAAAAAGTGATGAGAGAATGAGGGGGTAAAGGTAGATATAGTGGAGTGAAGAATAAAGACAAAAATGGATAGATGAAGAAAAAGAATAATGGTAAAGAGATGAAGAAAAAAGAATGGAAGCTGAAGAAAATATAAAACAAGAGAGATGGAGAGTGAGAGAGAGACCAATAAACAGAGAGATAAACAAAGGTAGAGGGATGAGATATAATAGTGTGTGCAGGTATAGTGTGTGTAATCCCACACTAATCCCATACCCACCTCACACTAAACACATACTAATCCCACATTAAACACACACTAATCCCACACTCACCCCACACTAAACAAACACTCACCCCACACTAAACACGCACTAATCCCACACTAAATACACACTAATCCCACACTCAACACACATGAATCCGACACTCAAAACGCACTAATCCCACACTCAACACACACTAATTCCACAATAATCCCACACTAAATACACACTAATCCTACACTGAACACACACTAAACACACACTAATCCCACACTGAACACACACTAAACACACACTAATCCCACACTGAACACACGCTAAACACACTAATCCCACACTAAATACACACTAATCCCACACTAAACACACGCTAATCCCACACTAAACACACGCTAATCCCACACTAAATACACACTAATCCCACACTGAATACACACTAATCCCACATTAAACACACAATCATCCCACACTAAACACAGACTAACCCCACACTAAACACACTCATTCCATAATAATCTCACACTAAACAAACAAAATTCCCACTCCAAATACACACTAAACACAATAATTACACACCAATCCCACACATGACACAGGAGCCATCCAACATCCCTGAGGTGAGAAACACACACAGCAGTGACACACACATCTTCATCAACACACACTCTGCATCTCTCACAAGCCTGTCTCTGCTGAATAACCACACAAGCTCTTCATTTAAAACCATCCTGATTATGACTTCACAATATCACACACACACACACACACAGTGTGTGTGTGTTTCATCATCTTATTAAGTGCTAATAAGTGGAAGATGTTAATTATCCAGTTCTTATGAATCTGCTCATTACTCTAATGCCAATTATTTCATTATGCAAATATATAGTTTTGTAATCGGTGAGGCTTTACATTTCTGATTACTCCAATTTGGATTGAATTTTTATTGATGTAAAACACACACACACACACACACAAATTATAACAAGCTTATTCAAAAGAATATTACATGAAAACTAATCACAAATGTTTGTTTGAAATTGAAACTGATCAAAAGTCTCACACAAAGCAGAATAGCTAGCAGAGTAGCACTAATGTTGCTATAGCAGTACCATGCTAGTGAATTAGTAATTAGCATATAAAATCTGTGCAAAGTTAGCAACATTGTGAGACGATATAGACATATCTTCATCAGTTTAATTTTAAACAGGAAGTACAGCTACATCATCTCACAAGCATATGAAATCAGCGCACACTCAGCTATCAAAGCAACGCTAAACACAAGGAGTACAACGCAGGGCCATGATCACAATCTGGATTTAAATCTGAAGTGGGTGTGGCCTAAACCTGAAGTGGGAGTGGTCTACACCACTTTATTTACTTTTAATACAGATGTTTGTGTATCTGGATGATATATTCGTATCCAGCGTACACCCTTAATGAACACATCCATAATGTTTTCTAAATTTTAAGATAAAAAAACACCAGCTCAACAGAGAACTAGCTATTAGCATGTAAGATTAGCGTGTTAGCTCCACCTTTTATATAGCACTTTTAGCGCAGAGTGAAGTGTACATGTTAGACTAATCACTAAAAGTCCTCTTAGAAGTGAGCTGTGGTTAAACACCGAAACTCCTCAAAACCGCAATCATCACCTCCATGACAGATTAATACTTTTGTACGAGTGAAGAATCGATAAAGGAGGCGTGGCCTGACCATGAAACAGTGAAGGATGAAGATGATGGACAGATCAAAACACCAAACACACACCGTGTTCATTTATCACTAACACACAGAGAGAGAGAGAGAGAGAGAGACAGACAGACAGACAGACAGACAAAGAGAAAGACAGAGAGAGAGAGAGAGAGAGAGAGAGAGAGACTACGAGAGAGAGAGAGAGAGACAGACAGACAGAGAGACTGAGACTTTATCTTAAGTTGCTCTTGCTCTCTCTCTGTCTCTCTCTCTCTCTCTTTTTAACACTAATGTGGTTGAAGGTCCCAGTGGAACTGCATTACCCACGATGCCATCTATCTCATTGAATCAGCGCGAGTTTGCAGCGTGTGTGAGTCGCAGTTAAATGACGTTAGCGATGCTGTTAGCGTGTAATGAACTTCACTGAGCAGGAAACGTGAGCGCTGGACCTTCACTCTGGGTCACACGGCCACTTACACTCCAAAACCAGATTAAATAAAGAGTCTTGTGTGTGTGTGTGTGTGTGTGTGTGTGTGTGTAAAAAGACACAGCTGAAGTCTTACAGAGGACAGAAGGACACTTAACACACACTTTTTATCTAAACAACATATATAAGTAATAATTCAGTCTGACTTTATATTTAGCTTTCTTGGCTATACCCTGTTAGCTTAAACAGCTAATTAGCGATTAGCATGAGAGATGGGCGCTCTAAATCAGGACACAGGATAAAATTAATCCTGACTTTGTACACTACATAGTGCAGTGTCATCTCCTAGTTAGCAACCTTAGCTGAGCAACTAAACTGAGATTAGCATATGAGATTAGCTGTTTTCATTAATACACAAAAATGCTCAGTTATCTTAAAAAAAAAAAACTAGACCTAACATGTTATAGATAATTTAGCCTAGCTTTTATGCTAAAATTGTAAACTTGGCCTAGTCTCCAAGCTAAACGTTACACTAGCCAAACCGCTAATTAGTGATTAGCTAACCCTAACCCTAACCTCATTACATACTCAGCTAAAGCCAGACAGAAAACACAGCGATGCTAAATGCATGTAGTACTGATCAGGACAGCGTAGATAAATCTGAGCCTAGCTTTAAAGCCTTCTTAGCCTTCTAGGTAATAGTCTGCTTGCTAAGCAGCTAATTAGCGATTAGCATATCAGATCAGCACTTTACACAATGCTGAACTTATCTAAACAACATAGCCTTAAAATGCTTTAAATATTACATTCTAATGTCTTTACTAAACTCTACATGAAGCCTAGACCTCTGAGCTGAAGATTCTGCTGGCTACAACGCTGATTAGCGAGTGTATAAAGTGAAATTAGCACATTTTATACAAATTTGCAGACAGAAGACTGAGAGAGAGAGAGAGAGAGAGAGAGAGAGAGAGAGGACATGGAAGACACAGAAGACAGAAAGGACACAGAGGACAGAAAGGAAACAGAGGACAGAGAGGACACAGATTACAAAGAGGACAGAGGACACAGATGACAGAGGACACGGAGATCCTGGTGTAAAAATGGATAATAATCAAGAATAAATTGTTTTCTAAATCTCTGAGGAGAAAAGATGAGTGTGAGAAAGAGCAGCAGTGATGAAAGTAAAAACACTCTCTCTCTCTCTCTCTCTCTCTCTCTCTCTCAGGTAGGAAAATCACAAATCAGTGAGTAAGCTCGGGGCTTAAAGCCGCTTGATCCTCAGGCCTGGTGAAGAGCGGCACTCGTAACGAGGGTTTAATATTTGAAGGATCTTAAATCCCGACATACTTTTGTCATAAGGTCTCGGAATAAATCCCTGGCGTCCGTTTCCGCTGATCTGCTCCAGAAAATATGAGGTTCAATGAAGGTGCAGGGAACGCTCACTTGCGCACCTTCACAAAGGAAAAAACAAGCAAACTGCTTTATTTTTTTGTTTAAGCCAGTCCTTCTCGTATAAAGGAAATAAAAAGGCACTGTACGCACAGCTATAAACTCAGGATAATGACCTTAAGATGCCAAAGCAATATTCTTTCCTGCCTTTTTAATTGCGGTTGCGTTCTCCCCCGCGCCGTTTCATGTTGTGGGGTTCGAGTTTTGTTGCGTTTTTTTTCCTGGTGCAGCTGCGAGGGAAGGGACGGTTTCCTCGGGCGAAGGAGTCGAGAGCGCTTTTTCGCCGAGGACTTGGATTCATTAACCGCACGAGCAGCACAAAAACATTACCTTAAATGGCAAAGCCACGATCTGGCGAAGAACCTCGACGCCTTGTTTCAATTAAATCGCAGGTATGCGCCGTGCACAGCGTCTTTATTGATAGAAAAGAGAGAGAGAGAGAGAGAGAGAGAGAGAAATCCAATCTGCTTTGAAGCAGAAATTCTCCCATGGTGTCACAGTAAAACGAGTGAGAGAAAGATGTCTTGGCACACGGACACACGTGCGCTAATAACCTCCATGTAAGCGTGACGTGTCTACATGGGAATTACGGGACATGCTCCTTTTAAACTCCAAACCCGTCTGCTTCTCATTTGTCAGGAGTATTACAGCGTTAGCGGAGATTACTCAGGATTAGCGCTGTCACTCCCTGTACGCTGTAGCATTAGCCTCTTATCCTCATGTTTCTCTCTCACACACCTGATCCTCTGTGCTAAATCCACACCTAAGCTAGCCTGCTAGTCAACCTGGCTACTGATTTACTTACACAATAATATCTTTTACCTCCTGTTAACTTATTAGCACACTAACAATCCCGGCTCCTGGGCTTTGACTCTACAGTAAAATAATTTACTTCACGTTAGCAGCCGGAACACCGGGTTTAATTACGAAACTGATGTGATGTACATCGGCTAGTAAACTCCGCTCCTTACCCTTACATTAGTGTCGTGATAAATAAACAGCTAAATAAATAAAACTAGCAGCTAAGCCACTTGTTCCCTTCATACAATAAACCCGTCAGCTAGCTTTAATTACACTGTGAAATATTTTAGCCAGCATGCTAGCAAACCTCACTACTACAGATAACAAAATAACACAAACCATCAGCTGGACCACACAACACCACAGGATTATGGGTAATTGCGCATGTTAGCAAACATGGCTAGTGTTTTATTGAAAGATTAATTATCACGTTAGCTCTGACACTGGAGACTCCTTCCAGAAATACTGCAAACATTTACATTTAAATTCAGTTCTATCCACCAGAAACAGAAAGGAAGCAAATGATAAAGACAGAGAATGGAAAAAAAATCTCATTACTACAAGAAAAAAATTGTTTACAAGAGAAAGTGATTCAGTAGAACAAGTCGTTACCAGAAACAAAAAAAACAAACAAACGTCTTAATGTTGTGAGAATAATTTATTTATTTAATTAGAAAATTATTGAGTCAGAAAAATTCTAAATTATAAAAATTATAAATGATTTAATTAGAAAAAAAAAATCAGTAGAGCAATGACTCGTTACCAGAAGAAAGACAGAGGAGTATGAGGGAAAGAAAGAAAGAAAGAAAGAAAGAAAGAAAGAAAGAGTTAAAGATGGAAACACAGACAGAGAGAGAGAGAGAGAGAGAGAGAGATGTATAGTTGAAGCTGTAGGCCACAGTATTTTTGTGAAAGTGATAAACTGTGCTCTTTCACAGATCTCTGCTGTATTAAGCCGCGCCCCTTTTTGTTTGACGGACAGCTCAGATCCTTCTAGCTCTGATGAAGCAGATCTGATAAAAATGTAAGAATTTTTTTTTGTTTTTCTGTGATTAA
Source organism: Hemibagrus wyckioides (assembly GCF_019097595.1). Lineage (NCBI taxonomy): Eukaryota > Metazoa > Chordata > Actinopteri > Siluriformes > Bagridae > Hemibagrus > Hemibagrus wyckioides. Next base: position 2,475,359 of record NC_080712.1, read on the forward strand.
AATGTAAAGCAGAAATCCGCTATATACAACGCACTACAGGAGGGTTAGCACTGCTGCTAGCCATTACTTCTCTAAGGATATTAAAGTGTGTGTGTGTGTGTGTGTTTCTCAAAAAGTGCTGGACCAAGCACATGCCGTCTCCCTTTTTCCATTAGGAGCCATTTCCCCGTCCACCCTCGACCGGTGACAAAGTGATCCTCCACGTCTTCATTTTCTGCTGATCTGTAAAAGGAAGTGTGTGTGTGTGTATGTGTGTGTGTGTGTGTGTGTGTGACTGTCATCTGTTTCCAGTGAAGCCTAATTGCCACCAACTGTCAATAGGTGCATTTGGACCATTTTCAGGCGTACATTATTTATTGGGAGAAAAATATTGTATTGATCGGTGTGGATGTCTGCGTGTGTGTAAGTGATGTTGCTAAAGAGCTGACGTGACACTCTATAAACTTTTATAACGCTGTGTCTATGCTGCACTCCGACGCCGGAGTCACCACATTAACACCACACAGGAACATGCAGAGAGCACATCGCTTATTTATCTCAGACTGGACAGAACCGTGAGGCTCGGACACTCGCTCCGGCCGTTACACTGACCACAGGGTTATATCAATACACTCGGGTGTGCAGTAATACATTATCGTCTCCATAGCAACGGCTGATTCACAGGGACATCTTTCTCCTATCACTCTTGTTATAGCAGCTACATACGATCATTCACTCCGCAGTCTCTCTCTATTCTTTCTATTCTTTCTCTCTCTATTCTCTCTTTTTATTCTGTCTCTCTCTTTCTCTCTCTCTCCTCTCTGTTCTCTCTCCCTCTCGTTTCATTACATTTCTAATCTTTCTCTCTTCTCTATTCTCTCTTTTCAAGTTAATCAGATAAAAGTAACTCATGTTGCCATAGAAACAGTAAAGCAGTATAAACTCCTCTGTCCTGAAGAAGTTCCAGCTTCACCTCTGACTGATACACAGCACTGACACTGGAGACTCCTTCCACACCCATCCCTGTGAAGGAGCTGTTGCTATGGAAACCATAAGGTATTAATATAAAGCTGTGCTACACTCAGAGCTGCTGTTAGAATTCATCACCACCCTGATCCACCAATCAGAATTCATCACCACCTGATCCACCAATCAGAATTCATCACCACCTGATCCACCAATCAGAATTCATCACCACCTGATCCACCAATCAGAATTCATCAACACCCTGATCCACCAATCAGAATTAATCACCACCCTGATCCACCAATCAGAATTAATCACCACCTGATCCACCAATCAGAATTCATCAACACCCTGATCCACCAATCAGAATTCATCAACACCCTGATCCACCAATCAGAATTAATCAACACCCTGATCCACCAATCAGAATTCATCACCACCTGATCCACCAATCAGAATTCATCAACACCCTGATCCACCAATCAGAATCCAGAGACTCAGCAGCATCATCAAAACAAACACAATACTGCATTTCAGATGTGTATCTTAGCCAAGTTGCTTTGATTTACTGCAACCAGATCAGATATCTGAAAAAACCCTAAACACACACACACACACACGTTAGATATTGTTATTTATTTGGTAAAGATCTGTGTAGGTTCCAGTTTTCTGTCATGCTGAAGACGAAGGACAGCCTGAAAAACGTTTACACCGGAGATTCGCTTTATCGACCGTGTCAAACGTCTGTCTGAGGAAAACAAGTGGTTGCTGCATGTTACACACACACACACACGCACTCACACTCACACTCACTCACACACACTCCATACTGGCCATCAGAGTGGGCTCTTTGTGTTGATTGTTTTATCACTGGTGCCACTCCTGCATGTGTGTGTGTGTGTGTGTGTGTCTCCAGAGGCTTCACCTGAGAGGATGACCCTCATTTTCCGAAAGCAAAGTGTTCAGTATTGATCTGGTGGAATGGCCAGCTCGTGACACGGGTTAATTTACTGAGCTTGGGGTGGTTCATTATTTCCCGTCACTCCTGAACTCATCTCAGTGACCTTTTCTGGCTTAGTGCTGTCTACACACACACACACACACACACACACACACACACACACACACTACAAGCAGTGAATCTGAACGCCTGTTTTGCATTTGTCTGTGATGCCTGAAGCTTGTGATGGGACAGTGACCACAAAGGGAGTGACTCCAGTGTCTCTCAGAAATCCTCGGATTGATCTCCTCTTCATCTCTGAGGATGGATCCTGATGGATCTGAGGATCCAGACGGACCCTTCTCATACAAATAACACTCGGAGAAGTGCTCTGCTGCTCTGGAGGACCAAAGGATTCCAAATAAGAGCTTGATATAATGAGAAAAAAATCACATTTTTGCAAGATAAATTAAAAAAAGGAAAATAAAATAAATAGTTATTAAGAGGAAACACGTCGTTCTTCCAGGAGAACATCTCAAACTCATTACTAGGAGAAACAGCATCACATAATTACAAACAATTATCACTACAGAATATCAGATTACATCGAGACATCACCGCCTTCATACGGGGAAAGAAGTTTTAGGAAAAATATTTGATCTTTTTTTTTTTTTTTTTTAGAAAATAAATCATCTCAAGATGCATTTTATTATTGTGACTAAATATTGTACTGACAGGAAAATGTCTCTTACAACAACAGAAAAATAGAGTCATTACCAGAAAAAAAGCATCTTAATGTTATAGGAAAAAATGTAATTATTAATTAGAATTATTGAATTTATTATTTTATTATTTAATTATAAATTTGAAAAATTATTTCATTAAAAAAAATGTTTACAAGAAATTATTTCTGTAGCACAATGAGTCATTACCAGAAAAGCTAGAAAAATTATAAATTTGAAAAATGATAAATTATTTAATTAGAAAAAAAAACAATTGGTTACAAGAAAGTATTTCAGTAGAACAATGAGTCGTTACCAGAAAAAAGGCTTCTCAATGTTATGAAATAGATTTAATAAAAAAAATATTAAATTACAAAAATTATAAATTAAAAAATATAAAAAAATATATTTATTTAGAATAAAATGTAGAAGAACGTATTTCAGTAGAGCAGTGAGTCATGACCAGAAACAAGCATCTTTATCTTATTGGAAAAAGTAATTACTTAATTAGAAAATCATTTAATTATTAAAACTATAAATAATAAAAAATTATAAATGATTTAATTACAAAATAAATTGTTTAGAAGAAACTATTTTAGTAGAGCAGTAACTCGGTACCAGAAAAAAGCATCTTAATGTTAACAAAAAATGTTACAACAAAAAAAAATGTATTACTATGAGTAAAAAAATTGTTTACAAGAAAGTATTTTGTGATTATAACATAAAAAATATGAAATAAAAAAAATATCACATTACTAAGAGAAAACACCTGGGTACTCTAGGAAAAGCACAGAATTTAATAGGAATTTATCATGTTATTAGAAATGCATTTCTAAAAAAAGAAAATACTAAAAATTACTATTAAAAAAACTTTTTGTTGTTTTTTATGAGGGGTTTTTTTGGCTAATGTTTTTTTTGTTTAACTTTCATTATTTCAGCTTTCTTCCCTTTCGTTCAGTCAATACAGTCGTCTCAAACTCGGAGGATTTCAGCACAGCAGCTCTCACACTTCAGCACTGAACACACCTGAGGCTCACTGACCCCAACACCGGGCTCCAAAATCTCTACAGAGAACCCGGTTTCATCAGTAACCTGAAATCTAAAACTATTACCAAAAATAATTTCATAAAAAATATATTTAAAAAAAATAAATAATTCAAGATGACAAAATTACAAATAGCCATAAATGGATAATAAATAACTGAATAAGTAAATAAATAAATACATAAATAAAATAAAATAAATAAATAAATAAACTAATTCACCTGAAACTACTGAAAATTCTGAAAATACTGTGATTTCTTTAATCCACACAGTAAACAGAGAAAAATTTCATAAATAAAAATTTCATGGATAATAAATAATATCTACATGAATAATAAATGAATAAATAAGTAAATAAATAAATGAACAAGTAAACAAATAACTAAATTACATACAATAAAATAAATAAATAAATAAATAAATAAACTAATAGACCTGAAAGAGTTTCTGAAAATCCTGTGATTTTTTTAAATCCCCACAATAAACAGAGAGAAGTTTACAGTTTTCTACTTAAAGTTTACTCAGAAACATGAGAGGAGAGAATAAAGTTTGTGTGGTGAGGGAAAGTTTCTAGCTGCTATAACCAGTTTATTATCATTAGTATAGTCTATAATCAATCACAGTGTACATTTCACTATGTAACTAAAAACAGACAAAAATTCTGACGTTATTCTTTAATAAACAATTTGAAGTTGTGCTGTTTTTGTGTTTTTGTGCAGTAATTCAGAGCTCAGTAACACACTCAGATCTTCAGGTTCACACTTCTCCTCCTTGACTCAGTTCCTGAGACACAGTTCCATTGTTTGTGTCTCTAATCATTTGGTTTCTCACTGAGACAGATGGTGTGTCTGTGTGAGAAATCCCTCACGTCGGCCCGAGTCTGTTGTGTGTTTAGTGTCTTTCTCAGAGGTGGTGGGTTACTCCGAGCTCCACGGTTGTGTATTTCAGCATGTTAGCGTGATGAGCTCTCTCACACACACACACTCACACAGCCAGGGCGTGTTTAAGCCTAATAAATTCACATGTAATATTTATACTGCTGTATTTGTGTGAGAGCAGACAGCTTGACTGCGAGCTGTCGATTTGGTCCGATTCGCTTCAAACACAACGCGGCAAAATCGATGCTACAAGCCGAAGCTGCGCTGAGGTCAGATCACATGACAAGGTCAAAGGTGAAGGGTCAACGGAGTAACACAGAAAGGTCAAAACCATCATGGAAAGCATTTGTGAGGCTCAATTACGTGACCTATTAAAGGCCACTCCTGTTATTTCACTGCAGTCAGGAGGCGTCGTGTTACTAAATCAGCATTTAAACCAACCTTTAAAATGTTTAGAAAACACACACATACACACTTTCAGTTTTATGGTTTAACACCAAGATTGTACACTTATTTATCTAGAAAATCTAAAACTTCCTGTCCAAAATCCTGTCAGGTTAGCGCTCATCTGCTAGCTAGTGAAAAGGGAAAATTGGCTGGAGGCCAAGACACACAACATTGACCTCAAATTTCTTATAAAAGACTCTACAACTAAAACTAGGCTGTAATTACACTTAGCACCGAACGCTAACCATCAATCCTGTCAGCTTATTAGCTAACTAGCGTTATCAAGTAAGACTCTAAACATTTATTTTTAAATAAAATCTACAACTTCCTGTCAGGTTACTGTAGCACACATTAGCTAGCTATCAGTTTTAAGAAGGATTATGTAATATTTATTATATTAAAAATTTTATCTAAGAAGTGTTGTCAGTTCTGTAAAAGTCGAGGTCACGATGGAGAAATAAAAACTTTTCCTCTCTTCGTGTTAAGGTGATTTATTCACATGACATTAATGATATCATTTTATTGGCAAATAAACGATAGATATATTTTTATTACTGTGGTTCAGGTTACAGTCGTGTAGAGTTATATAGAGTAATAATAATAATAATAATAATAAAATAATAGAGAACGATGACATTTTAAAGAGTTTAATAAACAATTTTAGAGAAAATTAAATTAATGTCTTTTTTGGATTCCATTTCTTTAGTCCCTTTGTCCCTTAGTTAAGCCTGAGGTGACGGTGGTGAGGAAAAACTCCCTGAGATGATCTAAGGAAGAAACCTTGAGAGGAACCAGGCTCAGAAGGGAACCTCATCCTCATTTATGTAAAAGTAGGGAGTGAACCTATAAAGAACCTTATTTCTAAAGCTATGTTAATGGTACGAATCTTTCGAGGTATTAAGAACAAACTGATTGAAGGTTCTTTAAGGGTTCCTTGGATAATTCAGAGTTTCCTGAAACTCTTCCTGAGGTGATATGTAGAGGGACACCTGCAGAACCCCCTGAGCATGACCTCAACATTTACCATAAAAACCCCAATGTGTCTCCTTTTTATCTCACTGATGCTGATCAGTATAAGCACTACTGATCCCCAAACACGTCTCGCGCTGATCCCGAACAGAACAAAAGGGTTCTAGCTCCTCCTCCGCCTGCGCCTCTTCTGTCATGTGTCACGTGTAATTATCAGAGCGAAGGCAGTTGACGGGAACAAACTGATTACTGCTGATCTACGGGGAATAAACGACTCTGAACAAGATTAGATTCATAAATTAACTCTCCTCACCAGCTATCAACTGTACATATCACACTGATGTGTGTGTGTGTGTGTGTGTGTTTGATGAGAGGATTTATACTCAGCTGGAGAGCAAATAAATAAATAAATACACAAATATTTCCTCGAGCCTCCCAAGGTGCAGTAACTGCCACCGCCGATCGGCGAGGAACGCTCGGGGTCTTTGAAGTTTTTAGACATAAAAGCAGAAATAACGCAAATCTCCTCAGATGAAATTAAGAGTCGATGAAAACCGAGAGAAAAGCACAGCCACTACTAATCACGCCCAGCTCGGAGAAGGACTCGCATCCCGCTCCGCCGGGGAGAGAAATAAAAAACAAGGAAGGCTTTAATCTGCCTAAACTCCTTAAACTCCTTCTGTCATCTCTCAAGACACAAAACAGCAAAACAACAACACACAAAAACACAAAGAAACACAAAGAAATGCTGTATTTCAGATCGATACCGGAAAAAAAGTTTTGCTCGTGCTGGAAAGACTGTCTCTATCCGTCTCTGTCAGACTGAGAGGCCTGATTTCCAGACTCAATTACAAAGTAAGCTGTGTGTTCAGGACACACACACACACACACATCATGGCGTGTCTAGCATGAATTTTGGTTTCATGGTTTAACACAAAGTTTATATATTTATTTAGCTACAAAATCGGAAACTTTCTCTCAGAAATCCTGTCAGGTTAGCGCTCATGTGCTAGCTAGTGAGTAGGGAAATTTGACCAGGTTGCCAAAAACCACAAAAATTTCCCTCAAATATTTTGGTAAATTTCTTATAAACAATTCTATGGCTACATTTTTGCTTAGCATCAAACCAGAAATCCTGTCAGGTTACAGCTTATTAGCTGACTAGAATTATCAAGTCAGATTATAATGATTCGTTTAGAAAAAAATAAAGTTTCCTTTCAGAAATCCTGTCTGGTTAGCGCACGTATCATGTGCTAGCTAGTGATTAAGTTAGCACTTAAGATTATCAACATTTATTTAAAATGATCTAAAACTTTCTTTCAGTAATCCTGTCAGGTTAGCACTAATTATTAGCTATCAATAACCAGTAGGATTATCAACGTTTATGAAAAGTAAAATATCTTGTCAGGTTTGTAAAGGTCCAGGCCATGATGGAGAATTTAAGAACCATAACATTTACCTCAAATGTTCTGGTAAACATAAACAACACTGTAATTCCACATAATAAGGCTAACTAAACACTAATGCTATCGTAAAACTAAAACTTTCTCTCAGAAATCCTGTCAGGTTAGCTTTTATTAGCTAGCTAGCATGACCAAGTGAGATTCTAAACATTTCTTTAAAAATAATCATCAAGATCCTCTCAAAAATCCTGTCAGCTTAGTTTGTATTAGCTAGCTAGCATGTCCAAGTGAGATTCTAAACATTTCTTTAAAAAAACTCTTCAAGTTCCTCACAGAAATCTTCTGTCAGGTCAGAAGTCAGGTTAGCTCATGATAGCTTCCAATAAAAAGTAAAGGCTATAAACATTTCTTAATGAACCTCACAAATCCTGTCAGGTTAACGGATTAGCTAAAAAACTGTTCAGTGTATGAACTCAGATATTAAATAAATTAAATATTAAAATATGATATTGTTTATTCCCAGCTACAGACCAAAGATAACAAAGAGCTGCTAAAGAAGTGAAAAGGCTAAAGTTTATGTTGATGAGGTACGATGCAGGACACACGACCAGCAAGTCTTTAGATTTGGTTAAAAGATAAAGCCAGCGTGGTTAATAGTTTATGATCTGCCTCTCGTCTCTCCTCACAAACAGATCAATGCGGTAAACAGAGCGGCGAGGGCGCAGACGTTGTGTGTCTCCGTGGTTTCGGGAAAACGCTGACATTTGTGAAGGTTAGAGAGTGTAACTGTCTGTCTGTGTCAATCACTGGCCTCAAAGGTCACCGCCGGTCCGGTGTTTTATATTGTTTTAATTAGACACTGCGGCTCGGATGCTGCAGGCGTCCTTGGTGAGGATCTCCTGCTGAAAAAAGAATGCGAACAATTTTAATTCCACTGACCAGGACATGTGTGAAGTTTAGTGCTCATGCTAACATCTGACCAGTTGCTCATGAAGCTTTTAGTTTGCTGTGTAGCGACTGCTAACGTTTTTTATCTACAAAATCCAAAAGAAATCTTGTCAGGTTAGTGAAAACCACATAATTACCCTCAGATATTTTGATAAATTTCTTATAAAACATTCTACGGATACATTTTCACTTAGCATCAAAACAAAAATCCTGTGAGGTTACAGCTTATTAGCTGACTAGAATTATCAAGTCGAAAAATAAAATGCGAACAATTTTAATTCCAATCTAATCAGGTGTGTGAAGTTTAGTGCTCATGCTAACATATTACCAGTTGTTTTTAGTTTCTGCTTGCTGTGTAGTGACTGCTAACCTTGTTGTTGTTGTTGTGGGCGTGGCCTGTCTGTCTAGCTTTTATTGTTCATAGCTTCATGTGTTTAAATACAAACACCAATCAAACTTCCTTCTCAGATTAGATTAGCAAAGTGAGCTAACTGGCCCAGCTACATCCACTCACCACACACACCAGCGACCTCCTGCATCCTTCTAAGATTTATTCTTCTCCCTAACTGTCTCTGTACACGTTTAATATGACAAGATAAGAAGAAACCACACTTTTATGTTTCATTTTTCTAGATTTTCCAGAACTTTCTGAACGAGGAAGTGAAGAAACATCTCACCACATGCTGTAGGAGGAATCACCCGAGGAAGCTGGTTTTGGAAAGTCCACATGAACAATGTTTTTACAAACATTTTTATCCACATGAACAACATTTTCAGGAACATCTATGAAATATTCTCAAATTTCTCCAGCTTTTTTTTTTCCAGGATCCTGATATGTTTCCTGAAGCTGCAGCAGCTGGAGCTGTGAGAACTTCCCTCCTGCTGCGTTTCCTTCCTCAGAGATGTTCAGTAAACGCCAAACACGTGTTTGTTTCTTGTTGTCACTTCACAGCACACCTTGTCAGAACAATGATGACCTGAAATGGGAACTTTTTTTTTTTTTTTTAAAGAGTTCCTCCCTGGAGTTCTCCATTTGTTTTCCATTATGCTCTGCATGACCTCTGACCTCTGAGAGAGAAAGAGAAAGGGTGGATTTCTGGTTAAACGATGTCAGAGAGTCTCGGAAACGTCGGCCTGGTCTCTTCTCCACTGGGATAGCGGTGAAGGGAAGGACTCTCTGGCACTCAAGACTTAAAAAAAGGGCCACTAAAGTGGACGCTACACTCTTTCACTCTTTCACCAGCCATTAAAAAGTAATGATCCTCCACTTCCGCTCCTATTGTCGCCGGCGCACGAGAGGCTCTAATGGGAAGCCGACACAATAGGCTCGGCCTAAAAAGGATCCGCCATGAAATTTTAATCAGCGACTTTGTCTTTCAGTGAGACTGCATTTGTGTGTGTGTGTGTGTGTGTGTGTGTGTGTGTACTAAATGTCTACAGTGACTACAGGGACAGGTGCTCCTACATGCCTTTATGTTGCTCGCTGAACTTTAGTCTTTCTTCCTGCCCCCTCAGGTGTGACGTTCCCCGGCCGCCTCCGAACACCGAGGGCACTCAGATTGGATTAATTCCAGAACCGTCCGTCCCGTGCACTTAACAAACACAAGATGCACTTAAGGGAGGCCACAGGATGGGTTTAGGCACAGCCGAAAGTGCGCGTCCGGGAGATTCTGGGCGAGACCACAGGGCCAGTGTAGAATGTCATCACGTACCGGAAGAGCCATCAGTCCGATCCGGCGTACTGGAAGAGGCGTGAACTTTTTCAAAGTGTCGTGTGGAGAAGCTTTTTGTCTTTCCTGTGTGGCTGCTGCACTAAATGGCTCTGTGGCACACTGGCAGAGCTTTTATGTGGTTTTATGGCTGACATTTTATAGCTGATAAAAAGCACGATGTGGTAGGAAGCGCAGTCATCGCTACCGTCCAGGAGCGGGGATTACTACACTCGCAGCTTGCTAACACATGACGCTAGCATGTGTGTGCTACAAAGTGCCCTATTAGCACAGCTAGTACGCGCTATCGAGATCAAGACAGCATCATGTAAACAATCAGAGTGGGACTCCACCTCAAACCTTCAGGCCACAACGGAAAGATAAAGCAGTACATTAAGGGCTCGGATTGCTCCATTAACAATCGCTCCGACTTTTTGTACGGATGCCTGCGTCACTAAACTGAACTGAATTGAAAGAGTAGGCAGGTGTCAGCAAAACCTCCGCCTCACAACACACACACACACAGAGAGAGAGAGAGAGACAGAGAGAGAGAGAGAGAGCTGAAAGAACGAAGGAGGAGTGAGAGACATCTCTCTAGAGTTCCTCAGTGTTTGTGTGGGAAAACGTGGTGCACATGCCGTTCTGTTTTAAGTTTTTTTACCTGCTACAACTATGACCCTCTCTTTATTATCCACCTCTCTTTCTCTCTCTCTCTCTCTCTGATGATGTGAGCCTCCCTACACAATCAGCATCCTGAATGACTGGAATCTGAAGCCCAAAACAACAAAACAAGCAACAAACCATCTGATTCTCCTCACAGCCCAAATTTATAGAATTATAGAAAAATTATAGAACCATTAATTCTTGTGTGTGTGTGTGTGTGTGTGGTGATAAATGATCATAAATTGTATAGAAGACACAGCTTACTTATTTTACTGACCCTCACACAACTCCATAAAAGGAGATCCCATCTCTAACAGAGTGGAATGTTGCTGATGTGACACGGTGAGACTGAGAGTCATCTGTGGGCGGAGTTAATCCTTCACACCTCCTCCATTCCTGTTCTCCAGGAAAACCACGCCCATGTTCCTGTACCAGGATTCAGCACCAGACAGACATTATTTCAGTTCCTGATGCTGTAAAAAAAATTTTTTTAAAAACCCTCTCCAGGTTCTCGAGTTTCCTGGTTCCTCTCCATCTTCACTCCTGATTTCTGCTGTGTGTTTTTCTGGGTCTGACCTCAGCGTGTCTATTTAGATTATGAGTATAGATTTTCCCACTGTGGGTTCTGACCACTTTCAGTGGAAATACCCACACACACACACACACACACACACACACACACACACACTGACTCCAGCTCCTGTTGGTTCCAGTTGTCAGCTGGTGAAGTTCCTTACAACAGGAGCAAGTGGCACAAATCAATGTAGAGGTTAATACTGGCATGAAAATCACAAATTGAGTTACAGTAGAGCTGCTCGACCTCAATAAACCTCCCAATAAAACTCAGAGCTACGCAGCTGCAGCCTGGATCCATGTGCACAACTCATTACACTCACTGTGTGTGTGTGTGTGTGTGTGTGTGTGTGAAACTATGTACACAAATGGGTAAAAGAGGGAGGTTTGTGTTAGCATAGATAACTGATAATTTATTACACAAATTAAATCAGTCGTTAAAACAATGAAGATAAAAAATTTAAATAATTTTAGAAAATCGTTTGACACCAGAGGGCAAAAGTTTAGCACTGCACTCAAAAGCGGTTTAACTCTGAGAGACTGCAGATCCCCCTGTGTTCTGCATTAATGAGAGTACATTTACATACACACACACACACACAGTGCTAATGCTACATGCTCAGCCTGGCACCGTGGCTCGCTCCTTTATTCTTTTACAGCTCTTTTACTGCCCTCTTACTCAGTATTTCTCAGGATATTAAACCTGCCAATAAACTCAGACATATTGTTCTCATATAGTGACATTTCCTCAAACTTGTAACTGATTTTAACAGAAAGTTTTTGTGTAGTTTTTATCTGTTTTGACTATGCCAAGAGAGTTTTAAAGGGGGGGGCACTGTTACCTTTCACTGCATCACTGTATCACTACGTTACTGTATAACTGCAATACTGTTTCACTGTATCACTGCAGTACTGTATCACTGCATTACTGTATCACTGCAGTACTGTATCACTGCATTACTGTATCACTGCATTACTGTATCACTACATTATTGTATCACTGCATTACTGTATCACTGCATTACTGTATCACTACATTACTGTATCACTGCATTACTGTATCACTACGTTACTGTATCACTGCAGTACTGTTTCACTGTATCACTACATTACTGTATCACTGCATTACTGTTTCACTACATTACTGTATCACTACATTACTGTATCACTACATTACTGTATCACTGCATTACTGTATCACTACATTACTGTATCACTGCAGTACTGTATCACTACATTACTGTATCACTGCATTACTGTATCACTACATTACTGTATCACTGCATTACTGTATCACTACATTACTGTATCACTGCAGTACTGTATCACTACATTACTGTATCACTGCATTACTGTATCACTACATTACTGTATCACTACATTACTGTATCACTGCATTACTGTATCACTACATTACTGTATCACTGCATTACTGTATCACTACATTATTGTATCACTGCATTACTGTATCACTGCATTACTGTATCACTACATTACTGTATCACTGCATTACTGTATCACTACGTTACTGTATCACTGCAGTACTGTTTCACTGTATCACTGCATTACTGTTTCACTACATTACTGTATCACTACATTACTGTATCACTACATTACTGTATCACTGCATTACTGTATCACTGCATTACTGTATCACTGCAGTACTGTATCACTACATTACTGTATCACTGCAGTACTGTATCACTACATTACTGTATCACTGCATTACTGTATCACTACATTACTGTATCACTACATTACTGTATCACTGCATTACTGTATCACTACATTACTGTATCACTGCAGTACTGTATCACTACATTACTGTATCACTGCATTACTGTATCACTACATTACTGTATCACTACATTACTGTATCACTGCAGTACTGTATCACTACATTACTGTATCACTGCATTACTGTATCACTACATTACTGTATCACTGCAGTACTGTATCACTACATTACTGTATCACTACATTACTGTATCACTGCATTACTGTATCACTACATTACTGTATCACTGCAGTACTGTATCACTACATTACTGTATCACTACATTACTGTATCACTACATTACTGTATCACTGCAGTACTGTATCACTACATTACTGTATCACTGCATTACTGTATCACTACATTGCTGTATCACTGCAGTACTGTATCACTACATTACTGTATCACTGCATTACTGTATCACTACATTACTGTATCACTACATTACTGTATCACTGCAGTACTGTATCACTACATTACTGTATCACTGCATTACTGTATCACTACATTACTGTATCACTGCAGTACTGTATCACTACATTACTGTATCACTACATTACTGTATCACTGCAGTACTGTATCACTACATTACTGTATCACTGCAGTACTGTATCACTACATTACTGTATCACTGCAGTACTGTATCACTACATTACTGCATTACTGTATAACTACATTACTGTATCACTGCATTGCTGTATCACTGCATTACTGTATCACTACATTACTGTATCACTGCATTACTATGTCACTGCATTACTGTATCACTACATTACTGTATCACAACATTACTGCATTACTGTATAACTACATTACTGTATCACTGCAGTACTGTATCACTACATTACTGTATCACTGCATTACTGTATCACTACATTACTGTATCACTGCATTACTGTATCACTACATTACTGTATCACTGCAGTACTGTATCACTACATTACTGTATCACTGCATTACTGTATCACTACATTACTGTATCACTACATTACTGTATCACTGCATTACTGTATCACTACATTACTGTATCACTACATTACTGCATTACTGTATAACTACATTACTGTATCACTACATTACTGTATCACTGCATTACTGTATCACTACATTACTGTATCACTACATTACTGTATCACAACATTACTGCATTACTGTATAACTACATTACTGTATCACTGCATTACTGTATCACTACATTACTGTATCACTACATTACTGTATCACTGCATTACTGTATCACTACATTACTGTATCACTGCATTACTGTATCACTGCATTACTGTATCACTACATTACTGTATCACTGCATTACTGTATCACTACATTACTGTATCACAACATTACTGCATTACTGTATAACTACATTACTGTATCACTGCATTACTGTATCACTACATTACTGTATCACTACATTACTGTATCACTGCATTACTGTATCACTACATTACTGTATCACAACATTACTGCATTACTGTATAACTACATTACTGTATCACTGCATTACTGTATCACTACATTACTGTATCACTGCATTGCTGTATCACTGCATTACTGTATCACTACATTACTGTATCACTGCAGTACTGTATCACTACATTACTGTATCACTGCATTGCTGTATCACTGCATTACTGTATCACTACATTACTGTATCACTGCATTACTGTATCACTACATTACTGTATCACTGCATTACTGTATCACTACATTACTGTATCACAACATTACTGCATTACTGTATAACTACATTACTGTATCACTGCATTACTGTATCACTACATTACTGTATCACTGCATTGCTGTATCACTGCATTACTGTATCACTACATTACTGTATCACTGCAGTACTGTATCACTACATTACTGTATCACTGCATTGCTGTATCACTGCATTACTGTATCACTACATTACTGTATCACTGCAGTACTGTATCACTACATTACTGTATCACTACATTACTGTATCACTACATTACTGCATTACTGTATAACTACATTACTGTATCACTGCATTACCATATCACTACATTATTGTATCACTGCATTACTGTATCACTACATTACTGTATCACTGCATTACTGTATCACTACATTACTGTATCACTGCATTACTGTATCACTACATTACTGTATCACTGCATTACTGTATCACTACATTACTGTATCACAACATTACTGCATTACTGTATAACTACATTACTGTATCACTGCATTGCTGTATCACTGCATTGCTGTATCACTGCATTACTGTATCACTACATTACTGTATCACTGCATTACTATGTCACTGCATTACTGTATCACTACATTACTGTATAACTACATTACTGTATCACTGCATTGCTGTATCACTGCATTGCTGTATCACTGCATTACTGTATCACTACATTACTGTATCACTGCATTACTATGTCACTGCATTACTGTATCACTACATTACTGTATCACTGCATTACTGTATCACTATCACCACATTACTGTATCACTGCATTACTGTATCACTGTATCACCACATTACTGTATCACTGCATTACCATATCACTGTATCACTACATTACTGTATCACTGCATTACTGTATCACTGCATTACAGTATCACTGCATTACTGTATCACTGCATTACTGTATCACTGCATTACTGTATCACTGTATCACCACATTACTGTATCACTGCATTACTGTATCACTGTATCACTGCATTACTGTATTACTGCATTACCATATCACTGTATCACTGCATTACCGTATCACTGTATCACCACATTACTGTATCACTGCATTACCATATCACTGTATCACTGCATTACTGTATCACTACATTACTGTATCACTGCATTACTGTATCACTGCATTATTGTATCACTACATTACAGTATCATTACATTACTGCGTCACTGCATTACTGTATCACTGCATTATTGTATCACTACATTACAGTATCACTACATTACTGTATCACTGCAGTACTGTATCACTACATTACTGTATCACTGCATTACTGTATCACTACATTACTGTATCACTGCATTACTGTATCACTACATTACTGTATCACTACATTACTGTATCACTACATTACTGCATTACTGTATAACTACATTACTGTATCACTGCATTACTGTATCACTACATTATTGTATCACTGCATTACTGTATCACTACATTACTGTATCACTGCATTACTGTATCACTACATTACTGTATCACTGCATTACTGTATCACTACATTACTGTATCACTACATTACTGTATCACTGCATTACTGTATCACTACATTACTGTATCACAACATTACTGCATTACTGTATAACTACATTACTGTATCACTGCATTGCTGTATCACTGCATTGCTGTATCACTGCATTACTGTATCACTACATTACTGTATCACTGCATTACTATGTCACTGCATTACTGTATCACTACATTACTGTATCACTGCATTACTGTATCACTGTATCACCACATTACTGTATCACTACATTACTTTATCACTGCATTACTGTATCACTGCATTACAGTATCACTGCATTACTGTATCACTGCATTACTGTATCACTGTATCACCACATTACTGTATCACTGCATTACTGTATCACTGTATCACTGCATTACTGTATTACTGCATTACCATATCACTGTATCACTGCATTACCGTATCACTGTATCACCACATTACTGTATCACTGCATTACCATATCACTGTATCACTGCATTACTGTATCACTACATTACTGTATCACTGCATTACTGTATCACTGCATTATTGTATCACTACATTACAGTATCATTACATTACTGCGTCACTGCATTACTGTATCACTGCATTATTGTATCACTACATTACAGTATCACTACATTACTGTATCACTGCAGTACTGTATCACTACATTACTGTATCACTGCATTACTGTATCACTACATTACTGTATCACTGCAGTACTGCATCACTGCATTACTGTATTACTACATTGCTGTAACACTGCATTACTATGTCACTGCATTACTGTATCATTACATTACTGTGTCACTGCATTACTGTATCACTGCATTACTGTATCATTACATTACTGTATCACTACATTACTGTATCACTGCAGTACTGCATCACTGCATTACTGTATTACTACATTGCTGTAACACTGCATTACTATGTCACTACATTACAGTATCATTACATTACTGTGTCACTGCATTACTGTATCACTGCATTACTGTATCATTACATTACTGTATCACTACATTACTGTATCACTGCAGTACTGCATCACTGCATTACTGTATTACTACATTGCTGTAACACTGCATTACTATGTCACTGCATTACTGTATCACTACATTACTGTGTCACTGCATTATTGTATCACTACATTACTGTATCACTGTAGTACTGTATCACTGCATTACTGTATCACTGCATTACTGTATCACTGCATTGCTGTATCACTGCATTACTATGTCACTGCATTACTGTATCACTACATTACTGTATCACTGCAGTACTGCATCACTGCATTACTGTATCACTACATTACTGTATCACTGCATTACTATGTCACTGCATTACTGTATCACTACATTACTGTGTCACTGCATTATTGTATCACTACATTACAGTATCATTACATTACTGTATCACTGCATTACTATGTCACTACATTACTGTATCACTGCATTACTATGTCACTACATTACTGTATCATTACATTACTGTGTCACTGCATTACTGTATCACTGCATTACTGTATCATTACATTACTGTATCACTACATTACTGTATCACTGTAGTACTGTATCACTGCATTACTGTATCACTGCATTGCTGTATCACTGCATTACTATGTCACTGCATTACTGTATCACGGAATTATTGTATCACTGCATTACTGTATCATTGTATCACTGCATTATTGTATTACTGTATCACTGCATTACTGTATTACTGTATCACTGCATTACTGTATCACTGCATTACCGTATCACTGTATCACTGCATTACTGTATCACTGCATTACCGTATCACTGTATCACTGCATTACTGTATCACTGCATCACTGCATTACTGTATCACTGCATTACTGTATCACTGCATTACCATATCACTGTATCACCACATTACTGTATCACTGCATTACTGTATCACTGCATTACTGTATCACTGCATTACTGTATCACTGCATTACCATATCACTGTATCACCACATTACTGTATCACTGCATTACTGTATCACTGCATTACTGTATCACTGCATTACCGTATCACTGTATCACCACATTACTGTATCACTGCATTACTGTATCACTATAACACTATTTTACTGTTTCATTACATTACTTTATCACTAGGTATATAATCTTTATCTTATTACATCACTATATTACTGTATTACTGATTTATTATATACCTACACAGCTGTATCTCTGTATCACTGTACTCTACACTCTATCACCATCATATTACCCCACTGTATTATTATATTACACTTTATTACTCCACTGCTGATTTACTGTATAACTGCATTATATCATAGTTATACCACTATTACTATACTTCTGAATTACTGCATTTTATTATATCAGCAACCTCTTCAGTGTTGTGTAAGAACCTGCTCATAAAATAAACAGCCTCAGTGTTTCCTTTCAGACCGAATGTAGTCATTTAGACACGTTTGGTGTCGTATGTTAGCTATTTTTCACTCTGAAATAACATTATCATCAAACCAGAGCCCAGCATTAATTTTCTATCATTTTAAAGCTTCAGTCTTAACTATACATCACTGTGTCCTAGCAAAAACCCTCACCCACCAGATGCAGGATATTACGCAACACGTCAATCTGATGAAGAAACGTAATGACATATCAGTTTGTGTTTTTTTTAAAGCAGCTATGTTTTAGTTTCAGGCCCTGAAAGTATAAACATGAACAAACTTTCATCATGTAGCTATCTCCTACAAATGTCGGATTTCACCCCGAATTCTGATGTGACTTTTAGCTTTTTTTTTAACGGTTCCTTTAAATTCTGTCACCTGAGGTTGTTAGCATCCGTCAGAAAAAAAAAGAAAAACAAGCTAACGGCTGAGCGGATCGATACGATGATCAAAGTGAAATAAAATGAATGCTGAGCAGAAGCAGGAGGGACATACGGGGTCCTGAGGGGCCTCACGTCAAACAACTGTGCAGGAGGAAGGGGGACATGTGAAAAGAGCTCTGGGGCTCCCAAACCCCCCCCCAACAAACACACACACTTGCGCACACACTCACACACACACTATAGGACTGGCTGTATGGAAATAGAGGTTCACTCCATGCAGGCCATCTTTCTGTTTTATAGAGTGATTCAAAATGTTTTTTTTTTATCTTCAGTATATATAGATTTACTATATGATGATGATGATGATGCTGATTATTATTATTATTATTGTTCTTGTTTTCATTATTATTAATAATTAAAAATAGAATAACAATAATAATAATAATAATAATAATAATAATCTTTTAAAAATAAAAATCTTTGTAAAAAATTCTAAATTTCACCATAAAGTATTATATGTTATTTACATTTTATGCAAATGATTTAATTTGTGCAATTTATTTTTATATTTTCAGAAATAATAGAAACAAAACAGTACTATGACAAATGTCGGGCACAAAGATCTCATTTCAGTATGTAAAATACAAAAAAAAATAATTATTTGATGATTTTGTAAAACATTACATTTACCTTTAAATTTATTTTAAAATGTCATTACATGACTTCTGTAAATTACAGAATAAACAATCTGATCTGAACCGAACAGCAGTTACTTTTACACACATAAAATCATGATCCTGTTCAATAAACACTAAAGATGACTAAACAGGTCAGTTAGCATCTCACTATTAGACTATATGGACAATTGAACCTCTTAACACGACCTGAAATGGCCTCGAAAGCATGTGTGGAACAGGAATGGTTTTGATTATGATTAGTTGAGCAGGTAAGGGTTAAAGATTAAGGAAGTCCCATGTTGGGAGAAAGCGAGGTCGCCCTCGGCCTAATCAGGGCCGTGACATGACACGCTGTAGGTTACACTCCTCAGTGTTAAATATTTATTCCGACTCCGCCACGCTGCCTTGATGGTTGTCAGGCCATTTGACACTTCTCTCTCATTCCCATTTCATTAAAATTCACTCGAGGCTCCATCAAACGCACAAACTCTCACACCATTGCTCCACAGAGAGAGAGAGAGAGAGGGAGAGAGAGAGAGAGAGAGAGATGGACAGAGAGAAAGGTTTGAGTCTGTTTTTTATTTCTGACTCAGTTTTACATTACTGTCCTGACAGGTAAGCGAACGCTAACGGCTAATGTGTTATTGCTTTTCTCCTCTTCACCACGCCGACATTCATTTCACTCAGAAACCAGCTCAAACTTTAATACACAAGAGACAGAGACAGAGAGAGAGAGAGAGAGAGAGAGAGAGAGAGAGAGAGTGTGTTAATCACTAACACTTATTCATTCACACACACACACAGTATACATTCCTCCATCATTCTTCTTTTTAAATACTTTGTATAAGAAATTTGATCTAATGCCCAATAATATAATAGGAATATTATTAATTAATGTATTTATTTAATCCAGATTGATTAATTCTGTAGCACAGGTTCTTATTATTGATACCTTATTGTTTCCATAGCAACAGGGACATGTGTGTGTGTGTGTGGAAGGAGTCTCCAATGTCAGCACTGTGTATCAGTCAGAGGTGAAGCTGGAACTCGAAGTTCTTCAGGACAGAGGAGTTTACACTTCTTTACTGTTTCTATGGCAACAAGCTGAGATTATTAAGTTGGAGAACATGTAGAGGCTCAGGCAGGTTTCAGTTAGTGTTTGTTTGTTTGTTTGTTTTAGCGAATCTGAATGAAACATTGAGTTAGAATTTGATTTGTGAGGTTGTTTGATTGAAGAGTTCCACGTTGAGTGGGATGTGTAAACGTGTAAAGGACAGCATGGACGGAGGTGGACGTGTGGAGCCGGTTCCGGGGGATTAATCAGTGTCAGTGTGTGAAGTCAGTAAGACGCAGCCCCTGTGTGTTCGCTCGCCCTACAGTGGCGGCTCCGTCCCGATCCGCATGCACCTGTCAGGCTCGCTGCCTCGGCGAGGCGGCCGCTCGGCTCCTCCCTGCTTGACCTATTATTTGATATTTGACCAGTCGGTTGCGAGACACTTGCTCTTTGGAGCTGAAATGTCACCGGGCGTCTTGTCAAGGCTTCGACACCTCGACTTGACAAGTGATTTTACTTTGGTGTGCTACGAGGCAGAAAATACAGCGAGCATCGGTCAGGGCGGCTTCAGGCTCCACTTAGACCTCTCGCGAGCAGTAACAGCCTCCGCCCGATAACAAGCTCCGATAACACGCAGAACAATCCGACACGCTCTCACGCTCTCGCATGCCAGAGAACCGGTCCTGCTGCGCGTGGAACATTCACTGCTCCCAGCTTTAATTACACCTTCATTCATATCACATCCACTCCAGTACTCAGCGTTACTGGACCTGTACACAGGGTTCTATAAGGGTTCTAAATGTTAAAGACAGGCTCACAAACACTGCTGTAGGGTAGAAGCTGTAAGGGTTCCCCCAGAGGAAATACTAGTTTGTACTAATAAGTTCTAAAGGTGTTCTACGTAAAACCTTCTCTGAAAGGATTGTAAGGTTCTATACAGAAGGCTCTATACAGAAGATTCTATACAAGTTTTATTTGAGAATCTTTAAATCCAAACTCTTAAAAAACTAAACCATACAAAGGTTCTCCCAAGGTTCTCTGGATAAATTTGCTTAACTCTGTAAACAGGTTACATTTAGAACACACTCTAAAAGAGAACCTGCTCTGCTGTATGGTTCTGTATAGAACACTTAGGTCTAATGAAAGAACCTGGTATCTAAACTACAGTCCCTGACCCCAAGACATTTCTCTGAAGGGAAAACCTTTTCTTGCATATTCTATATGGAACCTTTAAGCTTCTTTAAAGTTTTTTAAACATATGCCTGCTTCATTTTATTATTTATATCATGTAACTATACTGTTAACACCACCTGTTAATCCTAATCTCCCTTCATCCATCATTATCTCCTAATTCCTAAAGTCTCTTTCTGATCCATAACCTCAAACCCTAATCCCAAACTCAAACCCTAATCCCAGCCTCAACCCTAATCCCAAACTCAAACCCTAATCCTAAACTCAAACCCTAACCCTAAACTCAATCTATAATCCCAAACTTTAAATCCTAATCCCAAATTCCAACATTGATCCAAACCAAATCATAATTATATACTTTAAACACTAATCCAAAAACTCCACCTCTAAACTCGAATCCACCCAACTCTAATAGCAACCTTATAATTTAATCAAATATCATACCCTAATCCCAAACTCTAATCTTTAACCCTAAAACCAAACACTAAACTCTAATGCCAGACTCCAATTCTAAACCCTAATCCCAAATTCTAATCTTTAATTCCAAACTCAAACATTAATCCTAATCTCTAAACTTTAAATCCTAAACCCTAAACCGTAATCCCAACCTCAAACTCTAAACCCTGCAGTCCAATTCTAGTTTCAAAACCTCAACCTCTAATCTCCAGTGATTTCTAATCCCTAGTCCTTCAGACTGGAGAGATGCAATAACTGGAAATCGTGGATCTTCACTTCTCCACCTTCAGTTCTTCAGCTGCTCAGCTCCTCACCATCACCTTGGCCAGGTTCCTGTGCTCCAGCTCACCTCAGAGCTCTTCTCCTCACTTAGAGACGGTGTTAATAATCAGCTTCTTCTCGTCTATCTGCTCTTCAACCTCAGCAGCCCACACGGACCCTCAGGCTCTCCAGCCTTGATTTCTTGCCTGTTTCTCCACCTTTTGGTGCTGTTGCTGCTCTTCTCTCTCCCTCTGGATCTCTCTCCTTACACTCTGACCATCTGCAGAACCTGCCTCTTTAAATCTCACCTTAAAACTTAACTGTTTTCCTGTGGAGCCTTTTAAACTCTCCTGACCGTGACCCCTGATGTTACAGACTCTGGAGAACATCTTCAGGTTATTAATAAACCTCACTCACAGCTCTGCTGACTTCTGGATTGGTCAGAGGTGCTGATTAATTCTCCGTAACCGTAGTAACGACTCATTCACGGGGACCCGGTCCATTTGATCAGGAACCCATCCGTCTCAGAGCTCAGACGTTTCTCAGAGCTGCGACTGACCCTGCAGACAGACGTCTGGAGTCCAGGAAAATAGAAATATTTCAGTGAAGAACCTGAGGAACTGATCTAATAAAACGAGTGAAAAGTGGAAATGATCTGAAATAAAGAGACGACTTTTTACTTTAGTGAGAATTCATTTCATTTTATTTCTACTTTATTATTCTTCTACATAAACTCAAATATAAATTTTTCTACTGAACCTTTTTGACTAGATCATTCTCTACATCCACACACACACACCTCCAAACACTCATACACACACACACACACACCTCCAAACACTCATCCACACACACCTCCAAACAATCATCCACACACACCTCCAAACAATCATACACACACACCTCCAAACACTCATCCACACACACCTCCAAACACTCATCCACACACACCTCCAAACACTCATCCACACACACCTCCAAACACTCATCCACACACACACACCCCTCCAAACACTCATCCACACACACCTCCAAACACTCATCCACACATCCCTCCAAACACTCATCCACACACACCTCCAAACACTCATCCACACACACCTCCAAACACTCATCCACACACACCTCCAAACACTCATCCACACACCCCTCCAAACACTCATCCACACACACCTCCAAACACTCATCCACACATCCCTCCAAACACTCATACACATACACACACCTCCAAACACTCATCCACACACACCTCCAAACACTCATCCACACACCCCTCCAAACACTCATCCACACACCCCTCCAAACACTCATCCACACACCCCTCCAAACACTCATCCACACACACCCCTCCAAACACTCATCCACACACACACACCTCCAAACACTCATCCACACACACACACACCTCCAAACACTCATCCACACACACCTCCAAACACTCATCCACACACACACCCCTCCAAACACTCATCCACACACCCCTCCAAACACTCATCCACACACACCTCCAAACACTCATCCACACACACACACCCCTCCAAACACTCATACACATACACACACCTCCAAACACTCATCCACACACACACACCTCCAAACACTCATCCACACACACCTCCAAACACTCATCCACACACACCTCCAAACACTCATCCACACACACACCCCTCCAAACACTCATCCACACACACCTCCAAACACTCATCCACACACACACCCCCCTCCAAACACTCATACACATACACACACCTCCAAACACTCATCCACACACCCCTCCAAACACTCATCCACACACACCTCCAAACACTCATCCACACACACACCCCTCCAAACACTCATCCACACACACACCCCTCCAAACACTCATCCACACACACACACCCCTCCAAACACTCATCTACACACACACACCTCCAAACACTCATCCACACACACCTCCAAACACTCATCCACACACCCCTCCAAACACTCATCCACACACACACACCCGTCCAAACACTCATCCACACACACACACCTCCAAACACTCATCCACACACACACACCTCCACACACACCTCCAAACACTCATCCACACACACCTCCAAACACTCCACACACACACACCCCTCCAAACACTCATCCACACACACCTCCAAACACTCATACACACACCTCCAAACACTCATCCACACACACCTCCAAACACTCATCCACACACACACACTTCCAAACACTCATACACATACAGACACCTCCAAACACTCATCCACACACACCTCCAAACACTCATACACATACACACACCTCCAAACACTCATCCACACACACCTCCAAACACTCATCCACACACACCTCCAAACACTCATACACATACACACACCTCCAAACACTCATCCACACACACCTCCAAACATTCACACACACACCTCCAAACACTCATCCACACACCCCTCCAAACACTCATCCACACACACACACACCTCCAAACACTCATCCACACACACACCTCCAAACACTCATCCACACACACACCTCCAAACACTCATCCACACACACCTCCAAACACTCATCCACACACACCTCCAAACACTCATCCACACACACCTCCAAACACTCATCCACACACACCTCCAAACACTCATCCACACACACACACACCTCCAAACACTCATCCACACACACACCTCCAAACACTCATCCACACACACCTCCAAACACTCATCCACACACACCTCCAAACACTCATCCACACACACACCTCCAAACACTCATCCACACACACACACACCCCTCCAAACACTCATACACATACACACACCTCCAAACACTCATCTACACACACCTCCAAACACTCATCCACACACACACACTTCCAAACACTCATCCACACACACCTCCAAACACTCATCCACACACACCTCCAAACACTCATCCACACACACACACACACCTCCAAACACTCATCCACACACACACACACCTCCAAACACTCATCCACACACACACCTCCAAACACTCATCCACACACACACACACACCTCCAAACACTCATCCACACACACACACACCTCCAAACACTCATCCACACACACACCTCCAAACACTCATCCACACACACACACACACCTCCAAACACTCATCCACACACACACACACCTCCAAACACTCATCCACACACACACACACACCTCCAAACACTCATCCACACACACACACACCTCCAAACACTCATCCACACACACCTCCAAACACTCTCACACACACACACACCTCCAAACACTCATCCACATACACACACACTTCCAAACACTCATCCACACACACACACACCTCCAAACACTCATCCACACACACACACCTCCAAACAGTCATCCACACACACACACACCTCCAAACACTCATCCACACACACACACACCTCCAAACATTCATCCACACACACCTCCAAACACTCATCCATACACACACACACCTCCAAACACTCATCCATACACACACACACCTCCAAACACTCATCCACACACACACACACACCTCCAAACACTCATCCACACACACACCTCCAAACACTCATCCATACACACACATACCTCCAAACACTCATCCATACACACACACACCTCCACTCATCCATACACACACACCTCCAAACATTCATCCACACACACACACCTCCAAACACTCATCCACACACACACCTCCAAACACTCATCCACACACACACACAGCTCCAAACACTCATCCACACACACATCTCCAAACACTCATTCCATACACACACACCCACACACCTCCAAACACTCATCCACACATATCCACACACACCCACACACCTCCAAACACTCATCCACACACACACACACCTCCAAACACTCATCCATACACACACACACACACCTCCAAACACTCATCCATACACACACACACCTCCAAACACTCATCCACACACCTCCAAACACTCATCCACACACCTCCAAAAACTCATCCACACACACCCACACACCTCCAAACACTCATCCACACACACACACCTCCAAACACTCATCCACACACCTCCAAACACTCATCCACACACACCCACACCTCCAAACACACACACACACACTCTCTCTCTCACACACACACTCCCTCACTCATTCTGTTTCTGTCTATTGTTATTTCTTTTTTTTCTGTTTTTTATTTATCATTTTTTATTCATGTTTGTTTGTTTAATTTTTTGTTTGTTGATTTTGTGTTTGTTTTTATTTTCTTATTTTTTCTTTTTGTGTATTCATTATTTTTTTAGTTAATTATATTTCTGTCTATTGCTTTCTATCAATAATGTTTCAATAATATAAACAAATAATGTTTAATTATTACTTTTTGTTTTTATTTATTTTGTTGTCCTTAATCTTTCTTTCTTTATTTTTTTATTTCATTCATTCTTTTTTACTTCACAATTTCCAATGTATCTTCCTTCCTTCCTTCCTCTCTCTCTCTCATTCTTTGTCTTCCTTTTTTCTTTCTTTCTTTCTTTCTTTCTTTCTTTCTTTCTTTCTTTCTTTCTTTCTTTCTTTCATTGTTATGTTTGTTTCTATTTTCTTATTTTTTCTTTTTGTGTATTCATAATTTTTTTCTTTTTTTTTAGTTAATTATATTTTTTCCATTCTTTTAATAAATATATTTAAATATATTTACATCATCAGAGAGAGAGAGAGAGAGAGAGAGAGTGAGTAAAGGTGAAATCACTCTGTGTGTAAAAATGAACAGATCTGTGTCCAGGTGGAGGAGAAAAGCTGAGTTTTGGGGATTATTTCAGAGGAGGATTATTCAAGAGAGAGAGAGAGAGAGAGAGAGAGAGAGAGAGGTGGGAGTGACATGGGCGTGTTTAGGAAGGGGGAAGGGTAAAGAGTTGGGGGGGGGTGAATATCAGTCACATCATTTCAGGTTTGCGCAAAAAAATGCTCCAAGTTTGCAACTAAGCGTCCGTCTTGCGTGGAGCTGACAGGGAGGAGCGGCGCTCGCTGGAGCGTGGCACGGCTGCCATGAAATGACAGGAATCATTGGCATACATTTCAAACAGCTCGCGCCATCCCATTAAAGTGCCACGTCCTGCGCCTTAACACAGACAAGAGGCATCCGCTCTGATAGATAGAGACTAAAATGGCTTATTGATTTCTTTCCTCACTGTCTCCTCCTCTCTCTCTCTCTCGGTTAAGAAGTTACACTGAAGAACTTTTTCAGAGCAGTACACTCGCAGTTTCAGAGTTCTGTAATGAGTTTGGTAATTGACCGGCTGTATTGATGGACGATTGTGATTGCTCTGTAAACGTACGTTTCACACTATAAAAATTCATAATTATCGCCCGTGGATACACACTCAGGTCAAAACGCACCATGCTAAACCTGCTAACCCTGCACTAACCCCGCTAACGCTTTACCATAAATAACAGTAGGAGGAAGAAAAAAAAACAAAACACCTTTAGGCCAAAAGACAGGAGCACGGTCCACTTTTCCAGAGAAACTCTCCTCATTATCTCCTCGCAAGACGAGAATGTGGGACGTGTCGATGCCTCTCAGCTCCTCCTGGATGGATTTAATGGATCTGTAAGCTTGTTAGCGCAGAGATATCACCACTTAGCATGAAGAGTTTTTTTTAAAAAAGTACATTTGGACAAAGCGAAGAAAGGAAATGATATCCTCCTCCTCCTGCTGCTGATTGTGTTACGGAGTGAAGAGTGGATGTCGAAGACGGGAATTACGATGGAGGACGCTGAGACGGAGAAGCCAGGAGGAGCGCAGGAGCCGGAGAGAGCGCGACCGTCCACAGACGATTCGATTTCCGTAAAAGAGTTAAAGGTTCATTTACAGAACCGAAAGCTGCACTTTCACCTGCTCAATAAATGACAAACCCACTCGCAGCTCACATAACACGCCTTATTTATTTAATCACCTCCATCCTCTAGTCACACACACACACACCTTTCAGATCCTTTATCACTGCAACACACACACACATGCTTCACTCACACACACTTCACACACTCACCTTACGCCCTCACCTCACACACACACACACGCTTCACTCACACACACTTCACACACTCACCTTACGCACTCACCTCACACACACACACGCTTCACTCACACACACTTCACACACTCACCTTACGCACTCACCTCACACACACACACACGCTTCACTCACACACACTTCACACACTCACCTTACGCACTCACCTCACACACACACACACACGCTTCACTCACACACACTTCACACACTCACCTTACGCCCTCACCTCACACACACACACACACGCTTCACTCACACACACTTCACACACTCACCTTACACACTCACCTCACACACACACACGCTTCACTCACACACACTTCACACACTCACCTCACACACACACACACACGCTTCACTCACACACACTTCACACACTCACCTTACGCACTCACCTCACACACACACACACACGCTTCACTCACACACACTTCACACACTCACCTTACGCCCTCACCTCACACACACACACACGCTTCACTCACACACACTTCACACACTCACCTTACGCCCTCACCTCACACACACACACACACGCTTCACTCACACACACTTCACACACTCACCTTACACACTCACCTCACACACACACACACGCTTCACTCACACACACTTCACACACTCACCTTACACACTCACCTCACACACACACACACACGCTTCACTCACACACACTTCACACACTCACCTTACACACTCACCTCACACACACACACACACGCTTCACTCACACACGCTTCACTCACACACACTTCACACACTCACCTTACACACTCACCTCACACACACACACACACGCTTCACTCACACACACTTCACACACTCACCTTACGCCCTCACCTCACACACACACACACGCTTCACTCACACACACTTCACACTCACCTTACGCACTCACCTCACACACACACACACACGCTTCACTCACACACACTTCACACACTCACCTTACACACTCACCTCACACACACACACACACGCTTCACTCACACACACTTCACACACTCACCTTACGCACTCACCTCACACACACACACACACGCTTCACTCACACACACTTCACACACACACACGCTTCACTCACACACACTTCACACACTCACCTTACGCACTCACCTCACACACACACACACACGCTTCACTCACACACACTTCACACACACACACGCTTCACTCACACACACTTCACACACACACACGCTTCACTCACACACACTTCACACACTCACCTTACGCCCTCACCTCACACACACACACACGCTTCACTCACACACACTTCACACACACACACGCTTCACTCACACACACTTCACACACTCACCTTACGCACTCACCTCACACACACACACACGCTTCACTCACACACACTTCACACACACACACGCTTCACTCACACACACTTCACACACTCACCTTACACACTCACCTCACACACACACACACACGCTTCACTCACACACACTTCACACACTCACCTTACGCACTCACCTCACACACACACACACACGCTTCACTCACACACACTTCACACACACACACGCTTCACTCACACACACTTCACACACTCACCTTACGCCCTCACCTCACACACACACACACACGCTTCACTCACACACACTTCACACACTCACCTTACGCCCTCACCTCACACACACACACACGCTTCACTCACACACACTTCACACACTCACCTTACACACTCACCTCACACACACACACACACGCTTCACTCACACACACTTCACACACTCACCTTACACACTCACCTCACACACACACACACACGCTTCACTCACACACACTTCACACACTCACCTTACGCCCTCACCTCACACACACACACACGCTTCACTCACACACACTTCACACACTCACCTTACGCCCTCACCTCACACACACACACACGCTTCACTCACACACACTTCACACACACACACGCTTCACTCACACACACTTCACACACTCACCTTACACACTCACCTCACACACACACACACACGCTTCACTCACACACACTTCACACACTCACCTTACGCACTCACCTCACACACACACACACGCTTCACTCACACACACTTCACACACTCACCTTACGCACTCACCTCACACACACACACACACGCTTCACTCACACACACTTCACACACACACGCTTCACTCACACACACTTCACACACTCACCTTACACACTCACCTCACACACACACACACACGCTTCACTCACACACACTTCACACACTCACCTTACGCCCTCACCTCACACACACACACACGCTTCACTCACACACACTTCACACACACACACGCTTCACTCACACACACTTCACACACTCACCTTACGCACTCACCTCACACACACACACACACGCTTCACTCACACACACTTCACACACTCACCTTACACACTCACCTCACACACACACACACACGCTTCACTCACACACACTTCACACACTCACCTTACACACTCACCTCACACACACACACACACGCTTCACTCACACACACTTCACACACTCACCTTACACACTCACCTCACACACACACACACACGCTTCACTCACACACACTTCACACACTCACCTTACGCACTCACCTCACACACACACACACGCTTCACTCACACACACTTCACACACACACACGCTTCACTCACACACACTTCACACACTCACCTTACGCACTCACCTCACACACACACACACACGCTTCACTCACACACACTTCACACACTCACCTTACGCCCTCACCTCACACACACACACACACGCTTCACTCACACACACTTCACACACTCACCTTACGCACTCACCTCACACACACACACACACGCTTCACTCACACACACTTCACACACTCACCTTACACACTCACCTCACACACACACACGCTTCACTCACACACACTTCACACTCACCTTACGCACTCACCTCACACACACACACGCTTCACTCACACACACTTCACACACACACGCTTCACTCACACACACTTCACACTCACCTTACGCACTCACCTCACACACACACACACGCTTCACTCACACACACTTCACACACTCACCTTACGCACTCACCTCACACACACACACACACACTTCACTCACACACACTTCACACACTCACCTTACGCCCTCACCTCACACACACACACACACACGCTTCACTCACACACACTTCACACACTCACCTTACGCCCTCACCTCACACACACACACACACACGCTTCACTCACACACACTTCACACACTCACCTTACGCCCTCACCTCACACACACACACACACGCTTCACTCACACACACTTCACACACTCACCTTACGCACTCACCTCACACACACACACACATGCTTCACTCACACACACTTCACACACTCACCTTACGCACTCACCTCACACACGCTTCACTCACACACACTTCACACACTCACCTTACGCACTCACCTCACACACACACACGCTTCACTCACACACACTTCACACACTCACCTTACGCCCTCACCTCACACACACACACACACACGCTTCACTCACACACACTTCACACACTCACCTTACGCCCTCACCTCACACACACACACACACGCTTCACTCACACACACTTCACACTCACCTTACGCCCTCACCTCACACACACACACACACGCTTCACTCACACACACTTCACACACTCACCTTACGCACTCACCTCACACACACACACACACGCTTCACTCACACACACTTCACACACTCACCTTACGCACTCACCTCACACACACACACACGCTTCACTCACACACACTTCACACACACACCTTACGCCCTCACCTCACACACACACACACTAGTCCAGTCTGCCTTCATCTCACACAACAGGAAATATCAAATAAAAACTAAATCATTTTCTACACATGAAACAAAATCAGTTTACTCATTACTTTCCTCTTCTTACAGTGATTTACTTCTTCAGGTTTTATCTATCTATCTATCTATCTATCTATCTATCTATCTATCTATGTCTATTTGATAGTGTTTTTATCTCATTTGTTTAGCTCATTAGCACCTTTAGAAAGCATGCTAATCTTTCTTATTTATTTGTATTTATTTATTCATTAATTTAGTTGTTTGTTTGTTTGTTTGTTGAGTGGAGTAGACTGGAGGTGTATTTGTGTAGCAGATTTAACACTGACACAAAACCTATTACAGAACTCTAGAAATTCAGGAGAAGATTCCAGCGTGTGGAGTTCAGTCCTGGAGTCGAGGCAAGGATTCATGATAAAGTCTGTTTCTGGAAGAGGGTCATAGAGTCCAGTCCAGACACAGAATCCAGTCCAGACACAGAGTCCAGTCCAGACACAGAATCCAGTCCAGACACAGAGTCCAGGCACAGACACAGAGTCCAGTCCAGACACAGAGTCCAGTCCAGACACAGAGTCCAGGCACAGACACAGAGTCCAGGCACAGACACAGAGTCCAGTCCAGACACAGAGTCCAGTCCAGACACAGAATCCAGTCCAGACACAGAGTCCAGTCCAGACACAGAATCCAGTCCAGACACAGAGTCCAGGCACAGACACAGAGTCCAGTCCAGACACAGAGTCCAGTCCAGACACAGAATCCAGTCCAGACACAGAGTCCAGTCCAGACACAGAATCCAGTCCAGACACAGAGTCCAGGCACAGACACAGAGTCCAGTCCAGACACAGAGTCCAGTCCAGACACAGAGTCCAGACACAGAGTCCAGACACAGAGTCCAGACACAGAGTGGAAGTGTTAATAACCTTGTCAAAGTGTTTTAGATCTTATGAAATAAAGGTCACAGACCATCAGCTTCATTACACACACACCATGACACACACACCATCATGACACACACACTCATATGGACACACACCTCACACAGACGCACCCATCACACACACACAAATAAGTCTTTAGAATCTGATGATCCCGGCTCAGGTCGCGCTCCAGTCCTCCATCACTCACTACACACTTAATTAGACGAGTGGAAGTCATTTAGCGTCGTCACTTTCACACCGCTAACACCAACACCGTCTCTGACACCATGATGGAAATTAAATGTGAGACCTGGGAAGATAAATGGGCACCAGGAGCATGAACACACACACACACACACACACACACACACAGCCTGTAGTATTTTTTATCTCTTCTTGAATGTGGAAATAAAAGTTTATCTTTCTTCATTTCTTCTTTTTCTTTATTTATTTTGTTGGATTTATTTAATTGTTTGCTTTTCTTTGTGTTTATGCATCTTTTTTACTTTCTACTTCTTCAGCGTATTTATTCCATCATTCACCTTTTTCTGTCTTTCATTTGATTCATTTATCGAAATGTTTATTTAACACTGAGTTTTTTATTTTGTTCATTCTTTCTTCTGTTTGACTTTGTGTTCTTTGTCCTTCGTTCTCTCTTCTTCCTCATTCCTTCCACTGATCTTGTTCTATTCTTCAAATTTCATTCCTCTCCCCTTCCTCTTTCCTTCCACTCTTCTTGTCCTCTTCTTCCTCTCTTCGTACCCTTTCCTTCCTCTCATCTTCCTCTTTTCTTCATCTCATCTTCTCTTCTTCCTCTTTCCTTCGCTGCTTTTTCCTCATTTCTGCCTCTTTTCCTCTCTTCTTTCTCATTCCTACCTCTCTTTTCCTCTCTTCTTCCTCATTCGTTCTTTTATTCTTGCTCCCTTCTTCCTCTTTCCATACTCTCTTTTTACACTATACTTCCTCTCTGCACTTCATTCTTTCTTTTTCTCCTCATTTGCTGCTGCTGCTGCTGATGATGATAATGGAGGAAAAGGACAGATAAAGACAAGCAGCTGTTTACATTCTACACATCTGATTTGATCTGAAGCAGTGTAACAGTAGTGTGTGATGATGTGAAGCAGTGTAACAGTAGAGTGTGTGATGATCTGAAGCAGTGTAACAGTAGGAGTGTGTGATGATCTGAAGCAGTGTAACAGTAGAGTGTGTGATGATCTGAAGCAGTGTAACAGTAGAGTGTGTGATGATCTGAAGCAGTGTAACAGTAGGAGTGTGTGATGATCTGAAGCAGTGTAACAGTAGAGTGTGTGATGAACTGAAGCAGTGTAACAGTAGATTGTGTGATGATCTGAAGCAGTGTAACAGTAGAGTGTGTGATGAACTGAAGCAGTGTAACAGTAGATTGTGTGATGATCTGAAGCAGTGTAACAGTAGAGTGTGTGATGATCTGAAGCAGTGTAACAGTAGGAGTGTGTGATGATCTGAAGCAGTGTAACAGTAGAGTGTGTGATGATGTGAAGCAGTGTAACAGTAGAGTGTGTGATGATGTGAAGCAGTGTAACAGTAGAGTGTGTGATGATCTGAAGCAGTGTAACAGTAGGAGTGTGTGATGATCTGAAGCAGTGTAACAGTAGAGTGTGTGATGATCTGAAGCAGTGTAACAGTAGTGTGTGATGATGTGAAGCAGTGTAACAGTAGAGTGTGTGATGATG
Organism: Hemibagrus wyckioides; assembly: GCF_019097595.1. Classification (NCBI taxonomy): domain Eukaryota; kingdom Metazoa; phylum Chordata; class Actinopteri; order Siluriformes; family Bagridae; genus Hemibagrus; species Hemibagrus wyckioides. The sequence goes on from NC_080712.1 coordinate 2,510,553, forward strand.
TGAAGCAGTGTAACAGTAGAGTGTGTGATGATCTGAAGCAGTGTAACAGTAGGATTGTGTGATGATCTGAAGCAGTGTAACAGTAGAGTGTGTGATGATCTGAAGCAGTGTAACAGTAGGAGTGTGTGATGATCTGAAGCAGTGTAACAGTAGAGTGTGTGATGATCTGAAGCAGTGTAACAGTAGAGTGTGTGATGATCTGAAGCAGTGTAACAGTAGAGTGTGTGATGATCTGAAGCAGTTTAACAGTAGAGTGTGTGATGATCTGAAGCAGTGTAACAGTAGAGTGTGTGATGATCTGAAGCAGTGTAACAGTAGAGTGTGTGATGATGTGAAGCAGTGTAACAGTAGTGTGTGATGATGTGAAGCAGTGTAACAGTAGAGTGTGTGATGATGTGAAGCAGTGTAACAGTAGTGTGTGATGATCTGAAGCAGTGTAACAGTAGAGTGTGTGATGATGTGAAGCAGTGTAACAGTAGTGTGTGATGATCTGAAGCAGTGTAACAGTAGAGTGTGTGATGATGTGAAGCAGTGTAACAGTAGAGTGTGTGATGATCTGAAGCAGTGTAACAGTAGAGTGTGTGATGATGTGAAGCAGTGTAACAGGAGTGTGTGATGATGTGAAGCAGTGTAACAGTAGAGTGTGTGATGATGTGAAGCAGTGTAACAGTAGAGTGTGTGATGATCTGAAGCAGTGTAACAGTAGAGTGTGTGATGATCTGAAGCAGTGTAACAGTAGTGTGTGTGATGATGTGAAGCAGTGTAACAGTAGAGTGTGTGATGATCTGAAGCAGTGTAACAGTAGAGTGTGTGATGATCTGAAGCAGTGTAACAGTAGAGTGTGTGTGATGATCTGAAGCAGTGTAACAGTAGAGTGTGATGATCTGAAGCAGTGTAACAGTAGTGTGTGATGATCTGAAGCAGTGTAACAGTAGAGTGTGTGATGATCTGAAGCAGTGTAACAGTAGAGTGTGTGTGATGATCTGAAGCAGTGTAACAGTAGAGTGTGATGATCTGAAGCAGTGTAACAGTAGGAGTGTGTGATGATCTGAAGCAGTGTAACAGTAGGAGTGTGTGATGATCTGAAGCAGTGTAACAGTAGGAGTGTGTGATGATCTGAAGCAGTGTAACAGTAGAGTGTGTGATGATCTGAAGCAGTGTAACAGTAGAGTGTGTGATGATCTGAAGCAGTGTAACAGTAGAGTGTGTGTGATGATCTGAAGCAGTGTAACAGTAGAGTGTGATGATCTGAAGCAGTGTAACAGTAGGAGTGTGTGATGATCTGAAGCAGTGTAACAGTAGGAGTGTGTGATGATCTGAAGCAGTGTAACAGTAGAGTGTGTGATGATCTGAAGCAGTGTAACAGTAGAGTGTGTGATGATCTGAAGCAGTGTAACAGTAGAGTGTGTGATGATCTGAAGCAGTGTAACAGTAGGAGTGTGTGATGATCTGAAGCAGTGTAACAGTAGAGTGTGTGATGATCTGAAGCAGTGTAACAGTAGAGTGTGTGATGATGTGAAGCAGTGTAACAGTAGAGTGTGTGATGATCTGAAGCAGTGTAACAGTAGAGTGTGTGATGATCTGAAGCAGTGTAACAGTAGAGTGTGTGATGATGTGAAGCAGTGTAACAGTAGAGTGTGTGATGATCTGAAGCAGTGTAACAGTAGAGTGTGTGATGATCTGAAGCAGTGTAACAGTAGAGTGTGTGATGATCTGAAGCAGTGTAACAGTAGAGTGTGTGATGATCTGAAGCAGTGTAACAGTAGAGTGTGTGATGATCTGAAGCAGTGTAACAGGAGTGTGTGATGATGTGAAGCAGTGTAACAGTAGAGTTTGTGATGATGTGAAGCAGTGTAACAGTAGAGTGTGTGATGATCTGAAGCAGTGTAACAGTAGAGTGTGTGATGATCTGAAGCAGTGTAACAGTAGAGTGTGTGATGATCTGAAGCAGTGTAACAGGAGTGTGTGATGATGTGAAGCAGTGTAACAGTAGAGTGTGTGATGATCTGAAGCAGTGTAACAGTAGAGTGTGTGATGATCTGAAGCAGTGTAACAGTAGAGTGTGTGATGATCTGAAGCAGTGTAACAGTAGAGTGTGTGATGATCTGAAGCAGTGTAACAGGAGTGTGTGATGATGTGAAGCAGTGTAACAGTAGATTGTGTGATGATCTGAAGCAGTGTAACAGTAGAGTTTGTGATGATGTGAAGCAGTGTAACAGTAGGATTGTGTGATGATCTGAAGCAGTGTAACAGTAGAGTGTGTGATGATCTGAAGCAGTGTAACAGTAGAGTGTGTGATGATGTGAAGCAGTGTAACAGTAGAGTGTGTGATGATCTGAAGCAGTGTAACAGTAGAGTGTGTGATGATCTGAAGCAGTGTAACAGTAGAGTGTGTGATGATCTGAAGCACTGTAACAGTAGTGTGTGATGATCTGAAGCAGTGTAACAGTAGAGTGTGTGATGATCTGAAGCACTGTAACAGTAGTGTGTGATGATGTGAAGCAGTGTAACAGTAGAGTGTGTGATGATCTGAAGCAGTGTAACAGTAGGAGTGTGTGATGATCTGAAGCAGTGTAACAGTAGGAGTGTGTGATGATGTGAAGCAGTGTAACAGTAGGAGTGTGTGATGATGTGAAGCAGTGTAACAGTAGAGTGTGTGATGATCTGAAGCAGTGTAACAGTAGTGTGTGATGATCTGAAGCAGTGTAACAGTAGAGTGTGTGATGATGTGAAGCAGTGTAACAGTAGAGTGTGTGATGATGTGAAGCAGTGTAACAGTAGAGTGTGTGATGATCTGAAGCAGTGTAACAGTAGAGTGTGTGATGATCTGAAGCAGTGTAACAGTAGTGTGTGATGATCTGAAGCAGTGTAACAGTAGAGTGTGTGATGATGTGAAGCAGTGTAACAGTAGAGTGTGTGATGATCTGAAGCAGTGTAACAGTAGAGTGTGTGATGATCTGAAGCAGTGTAACAGTAGAGTGTGTGATGATCTGAAGCAGTGTAACAGTAGAGTGTGTGATGATCTGAAGCAGTGTAACAGTAGAGTGTGTGATGATCTGAAGCAGTGTAACAGGAGTGTGTGATGATGTGAAGCAGTTTAACAGGAGTGTGTGATGATCTGAAGCAGTTTAACAGTAGAGTGTGTGATGATCTGAAGCAGTGTAACAGTAGAGTGTGTGATGATGTGAAGCAGTGTAACAGTAGAGTGTGTGATGATGTGAAGCAGTTTAACAGGAGTGTGTGATGATCTGAAGCAGTTTAACAGTAGAGTGTGTGATGATCTGAAGCAGTGTAACAGTAGAGTGTGTGATGATGTGAAGCAGTGTAACAGTAGAGTGTGTGATGATCTGAAGCAGTTTAACAGTAGAGTGTGTGATGATCTGAAGCAGTTTAACAGTAGAGTGTGTGATGATCTGAAGCAGTGTAACAGTAGAGTGTGTGATGATGTGAAGCAGTGTAACAGTAGAGTGTGTGATGATCTGAAGCAGTTTAACAGTAGAGTGTGTGTGATGATCTGAAGCAGTGTAACAGTAGGAGTGTGTGATGATCTGAAGCAGTGTAACAGTAGAGTGTGTGTGATGATCTGAAGCAGTGTAACAGTAGAGTGTGTGATGATCTGAAGCAGTGTAACAGTAGAGTGTGTGATGATGTGAAGCAGTGTAACAGTAGAGTGTGTGATGATCTGAAGCAGTTTAACAGTAGAGTGTGTGATGATCTGAAGCAGTGTAACAGTAGGAGTGTGTGATGATGTGAAGCAGTGTAACAGTAGAGTGTGTGTGATGATCTGAAGCAGTGTAACAGTAGAGTGTGTGATGATCTGAAGCAGTGTAACAGTAGGAGTGTGTGATGATCTGAAGCAGTGTAACAGTAGGAGTGTGTGATGATCTGAAGCAGTGTAACAGTAGGAGTGTGTGATGATGTGAAGCAGTGTAACAGTAGGAGTGTGTGATGATCTGAAGCAGTGTAACAGTAGAGTGTGTGTGATGATCTGAAGCAGTGTAACAGTAGAGTGTGTGATGATGTGAAGCAGTGTAACAGTAGAGTGTGTGATGATCTGAAGCAGTGTAACAGTAGAGTGTGTGTGATGATCTGAAGCAGTGTAACAGTAGGAGTGTGTGATGATCTGAAGCAGTGTAACAGTAGAGTGTGTGATGATCTGAAGCAGTGTAACAGTAGAGTGTGTGATGATCTGAAGCAGTGTAACAGTAGAGTGTGTGATGATCTGAAGCAGTGTAACAGTAGGAGTGTGTGATGATGTGAAGCAGTGTAACAGTAGGAGTGTGTGATGATCTGAAGCAGTGTAACAGTAGGAGTGTGTGATGATCTGAAGCAGTGTAACAGTAGAGTGTGTGTGATGATCTGAAGCAGTGTAACAGTAGGAGTGTGTGATGATCTGAAGCAGTGTAACAGTAGAGTGTGTGATGATCTGAAGCAGTGTAACAGTAGGAGTGTGTGATGATCTGAAGCAGTGTAACAGTAGAGTGTGTGATGATCTGAAGCAGTGTAACAGTAGGAGTGTGTGATGATCTGAAGCAGTGTAACAGTAGGAGTGTGTGATGATCTGAAGCAGTGTAACAGTAGAGTGTGTGTGATGATCTGAAGCAGTGTAACAGTAGGAGTGTGTGATGATCTGAAGCAGTGTAACAGTAGAGTGTGTGATGATCTGAAGCAGTGTAACAGTAGTGTGTGATGATCTGAAGCAGTGTAACAGTAGAGTGTGTGATGATCTGAAGCAGTGTAACAGTAGGAGTGTGTGATGATCTGAAGCAGTGTAACAGGAGTGTGTGATGATCTGAAGCAGTGTAACAGTAGAGTGTGTGATGATCTGAAGCAGTGTAACAGTAGAGTGTGTGATGATGTGAAGCAGTGTAACAGTAGGAGTGTGTGATGATCTGAAGCAGTGTAACAGTAGGAGTGTGTGATGATCTGAAGCAGTGTAACAGGAGTGTGTGATGATCTGAAGCAGTGTAACAGTAGGAGTGTGTGATGATCTGAAGCAGTGTAACAGTAGAGTGTGTGTGATGTGCAGAGAGAGAGTGCTTTACACTCTCACTAAGCTGCAGCTACTACTGCTAAGGTGAGCGTCAGAATGTCTGTCTGTCTGTATCTCTGTCTGTGTCTATGTCTGTCCTTTTCTGTCCTCATTGTCTTTCTCTGGTCAGTGACAGTGCTCTCTCTCACTCTCTGTCTCTCTCTTTCTCTGGTCAGCGACAGGGCTCTCTCTCTCTCTCTGGTCAGCGACAGTGCTCTCTCTGTCTCTGTCTCTGTCTCTGTCTCTGTCTCTGTCTCTGTCTCTGTCTCTGTCTCTCTCTGGTCAGTGACAGTGCTCTCTCTCTCTCTCACTCTCTGTCTCTCTCTGTCTCTTTTTCTGGTCAGCAACAGTGCTCTCTCTCTCACTCTTTCTCTCACTCTCTCTGTCTCTCTCTCTCTCTCTGGTCAGCGACAGTGCTCCCTCTCTCACTCACTCTCTGTCTCTGGTCAGTGACAGCACACTGTCTCTCTCTCCGTCTCTCAGCTCCACTCGGCTGACACTCAGCTGTCAGGAGGCTATTTCTGAAAGCGGCGCTAACACGCTGTACAGCTTCACCCAATTAACTCACTCTCACTGCACACAGACACACACACACACAGAGCTACCAGCTCCGGACAGGTACAGCAGCCTTCCTCCCTCCCTCCCTCCCTCCCTCTCTCTCTCTCTCTCTCTCTCTCTCTCTCTCTATTCCTCTTCCTCTCTCTCTGTAATAAATAAGCAGTAGTTGGTGAGTAGTTGTGATGTAAGAGGAGTAACACACTCTAGAAACTCTGTTTCATCACACCACGTCACTGCTGTTGTTTCCAAAACAGACACACACACACACACACACCTTATCATATCACACCTTTTAAAGCACAGTCACTAGTTAGAACCATTTACAGCTACAATTAAGTGTTTGTTCTTTACTTGTCTGTCTGTCTGCTTCTTTCCCTCTTATTTGGTCATTATGAATTTCTCTCTTTAACTCTCTGACTCCTCACTTCATCTCTCTCTCTCTCTCTCTCTCTCTCTGTCTGTCTGTCTCTCTGTAGCTGTCTTTCTGATTGTAGTGACGTGAAGCAATTGGTCTAAAACAGAAACATCACACTGAACAGAGTTGTGTGTGTTTCGTGTGTGTTTCATGTGTGTGTGTGTGTGTGTGTGTGTGTGTGAGTGCAATACAGAGTAAGAGAGAGAGAGAGAGAGAGAGAGGGAGAGAGAGTGTATTCCTCTCTATTAGAGATTCAGCAAGTCTGAGACACACAGTGCGGACAAGCGGAGTGTGTTTGACCCCCGACAGTGCAGTAAAAGTGTGTGTGTGTGCGTGTGTGTGTGTGTGTGTGTTGAAGCATGTCAGAGCGCTTCAGAGGCTCGGCCATGTTTCCTCTCGCTCTGTCCTTCCTATTTTCTCCCCAGCGTCCGGCCGGGCTTCCAAACACATCCGCCTTAATAAGACTGACTCGGAGCGCCGCTCTCTCAGCTATCCGAGTGTGACAGCACGTCAAACCGCTTCCACTACCGCCTGTCTACTGTGTGTGTGTGTGTGTGTGTTAGGGCTGCAACAATACAATCAATTCCAAGTATGATAATGGTAAATAAATAACAATTTCACTGCATCACAATTTCAGTTCACAGGGATGCTATTTATCCTGGTGGCCATATTGGAAATATCTCTTTCTCTCTCTCTCTCATTAACTTGACATCACTCTCAGGTCACGCCCCATAGGCCACGCCCCCTACACCACTGCATGCAAAGAATGACACGCCTTATCATTTAGTTAGCACTTTGTTATAGCAGCTATAAACAGTGATTCTCTCTATTCTCTCTCTCTCTCTCTCTCTCTCTCTATTCTCTCTTCTTATTCTTTATCTCTACTCTCTCTCTCTATATATATATATTCTCTCTCTCTTTCAGGTAATAACAGAAACGCAGTTTGTCGTGTTTCTGAGACACTCGTTAGCTACATTAATCACAAAATTTATCGCTAAAACATAAATGATGTGTCCTGATGGTGGCGCTACAGCACTGTGCTTTAAGGAAGGAAACTTTCACCTCGATCCACTCGTCCAGTCTGGACACGACATTACTGTCCATGAGAGCAGGACCTGAGAGACCTTGTCACCTTCGTCATGACTCTTATTCTCTCTACTGCCACCTAGAGGTCAAAGTCACGCTCACGTTTCATCCTCCGGTCACGTCAGGTTCAACTCACGTGGAATTTAAAATCTTCTGAAAATTGTTTATTACAATCTCTTTCTCTCTCTCTCCCTCCCTCTCCCCCTCTCTCACTGACTTTGTCATTTCTTTGAATTTTTCTCAACTCAATTAATTGCATTTCACTCATTGTCTGTTCCTCTCTCCGTCTCTCTCTCTCTCTCTCTCTCTCTCTCTCTCTCTCTCTCTCTTTCTCTGCCTGTTTTTCTCAATGCCTCTCCTCTATTTTTCCTTTATCTTTCTTTCTTCCTCTTCATTCTTTGTCTGTATTTCTCTTAATTCAATTAAAGTCTCTTTCAGTCTGTCTCTACCTCTGTCCATTTCTCTTTTTCCCTCACCTTTTTGTCTCTCTTTCCATCTCTCTCTCTCTTAATCTCTCCCCCTCACCCCTTGTTCCTCTCTACATCTTTCCGTCTCTCCGTGTCTCTCTCTCTCTCTCTCTCTCTCTCTTCCTCTCTCTCCCTCCTTCCCTCCCTCTCCCTCTTTCTCTGGTTGTTATATTTCAGTGGAAGTATCAGCGACACTCGTTTCCTCGACAGTCAGAAAGCTGCAGCTCTGATTTCAGGAGTCTGGACTCTATTAAGCTTCAATCAAACTGAAGGACAATCAGCGCATGCAAACACCACCCCCCACTCCCCCTACCACCCCCCAGATACCCCCTGACCCCCCCCACCAGAACCCTGCAGACTCCATCACACCACACCACACCTCTCTCTCTCTCTCTCTCTCTCTCTCTCTCCCTCTCTATCCTCCCCAATAATCCCCCGCACATCTGTCAGGCCCCGTGGCAGCCCAAACTTCTGCCCCATCGATTGCAGTTATTGACCACACAGCAGCCGCGGCTTCATAAACTGTATTGTGGTGTAGAAGAATCAGAAGAGAGGCCCATAGAGACCGTCTCCTCCTTCAGCATCTTCATAACACACACACACACACACACACACACACAAGAAACTAGAACCCTCTAAATCTACTGCTCATTTTCTCCACTCCAAAATACAGAAGAAACACACTGTGAAACACCTTGGAAACAAAGACGTAAACAAGTAAAAAAAACAGTTCCGTCAACTTAGCTACAGAATTTATGGGTTCTAGATCACAGGTTTGTGGGTTTACAGGTTCCAGTACGTCTGGTTCCTTGTCTTTCTCATTACAAAAGATTCCCTAAAGTGGTCTTTTCTAATACTAATGGTTCCTACTCTCCTAAAGAAATTCTACTTTGAATAAAAGAGAAAAGCTTTACAGGTTCTACACAGAACCGAGATGAAGATCTGCATCTCCTTGTTGCTCCACAATCTTTCAAAAGGTTCCATCAAGAGATTTTTTGGAAGATTAATAGTTCTGGTTCTGCTCAGTGCTCAGGTCCTTAGCAGAAAGGGAAAGCTTTAAGGGCTGCAGAGCTTTAAATATGAAGAGGTTAATGGTTCTAACCTCACTGAAAAGGTTCTAATTAGAACCATCTCTGAGAAACCATAAGGAAGCTTGAGCATAGAACCTTTAAGTTGGCTATCTTTACATTTGCATCTTCACTGCTCTACACTCTTTAACAAACAGGTTCCTTCTGTGAAGGAGCGAACCCATGTCCAGTTCTAAGTAAAACCATCAAATGGCTTTCCTACATACAAAAACCTCCCTAAACATGTTCTTTCTTGAACCATTTCTGATCAAGAACTCACAATGTAACATTCTGCATAGAATATTTAATAAGGTTCCACTGGACTAGAACTTTATCCCCTCATTTTTCCACACTCTAATGTAACAGTTCCTTAATGGTTATTTTCTTACCAACCTTTAATAAAAGCTTTTGTTCCTTAATGCTAGTTACCTCTAATAGCTGGTCTACTTTGAACATTCTCTGAAATAGAAACCTCATATGAGGTTCCACACAGAACATTTAATGGGTTTTCCCAAAGAAATGAAACTTAGATCTGCATCTCCTCAATACTGTTTAAAGAAAGAATAAGACATGCTTTTTTCAAAGATTAATGATTGGTACTTCCATCAAGAGGTTCTATTTGGTTCCTTAGCTGAAAGAGAAACTGCAGGGTTCCACAATAAACATTTACTGGGTTCTCCAGCAGGGAAACAACCATGTCTTCACTGCACTACACCTTCGAAACATTCCTAAATTAATATAAGATTTTAAAAGTACTACTTTCTCTAAAGAGGTTCTAAGTTGAACTGTCTCTGAAAGAGGAACACGCTGTACAGTTCTACATAGAATATTTAAGAGAACATTAAACATTTAACCATTAAAAAGGGGGTTCTTTACAGGTTCTTCAAAAAATTAAATGTTCTTACCTACATAAAAAGTTCTAAATGGGTCTTAAGCTGAGAGAGAAAGGTTTTGTAGGGTTCTCCACAGAACCTGAAATAGGATGCATAAAGGTTCTTTGGAAGTTTGAGTGAACTGATCTTCCTGCTGTAGAGTTCAACACTGACATTATTCATTTATTACTGATGTGGAACCAAATATATTAACTAATGCTAAAATAAATTACATTTTAAATTACATTCTAATAAACACAAAAAAAACTAAATGCCAAGAAACTTACATTTAAAAATTCTATATTAAAAAATAAATTTGAAAAATAAATCTTAAACATGAAATTCTAAAATAAATGCAAATAAACTTACATAAAAAATGAAATGCTAATGAATAAATTTTATTTAAAAAAATGTAAAAATAAATGTTAAACTTACCTTTAAAAAGTAAATGCTAACAAACTTAAATTTGAAAAATAAAAGCTAACAAACTTTAATTATGAAATAAATGTAATAAAAATTAAATTGTAATTAAAATTGAATTTTAAAATGTTATTCTAATGAATGTAAATATAAAAATCTAAAATGATAAACAAAACAAAATCAATTCTAATCAACTTCCATTTATAAACTGCTAATGTTAATAAAGTAAATAATAAAATGCTAATAATCTCCAGCTCCAGGGTGGATGATCAGGCTCAGGTTGCTGGTTTGCTGTGCTCCATGTCTCAGGTGTGATTATTATGAAGACGTACTGGACGGCTTTTCGAGGTTCTGTCCACGGCGCTGGTGTTATGTGATATTCCAGTCCCTTTAGAGTGAGTGAGAAAAGAACCGAGACGGATCCATCAGGCAGAATTCTGACACACAGCCGCTTCCAGCAGATTTAAAAGTGAATGTGAAGCCTGCTAGGATTAAACAGGGTTACGCTCGGAGCTGAGACCATCAGAACCGGCACGGGGCCTGTTTACAGCTCGCTCCGGTCTCTCAGGATGCTGCAGGCTTCCTACTTGGGCAAGTGTACACACTCGTTGTTTTTGTTCTAACGTTCTAGCCTTCGTCTGTTTTTTCTGTTGTTTTGGGCCGTGGAGGAAAACGAGGCCTCGTAAGACGGTTTGTCATTTAAATTGTATGAAACCTCTGAAGACAAGCAGCAGAGCTGAAGATGAGCTGGAGCTCATTCTGTATTCACTGCCCTCGAGCTGCACACATGAAGCTCCACCAGCACTGGTCCAGTTCTGACACACACACACACACACCTCCACTCTGAGGGTCAGATACACCACTTTAACCATTATTCACACTTTTCATGCTAGACTTTTTTTCATAAATGTAGCTCAATAAGACATGATGCAGTACTGCACTTCCTCTCTCTGATGTAATCTCTCTCTTATAGCAGCTGTAAATGTCCGTTCTTCACTGTCATTGTCATTACTGTCATTATTACTGTAGTCATTACCATCATCATTAATATCATTATCACTAATGTCATCTTCATTACTGTAATCATCATTACTGTCATCATTAATATCATTATCATTTCTGTCATTATCATTACTCTCATCATCATTACTGTCAACATTACTGTCATCATCATTAATGTCATTACTGTCATCATCATTAATGTCAACATTACTGCCATCAACATTACTGTCTTCATCATTACTGTCATTATCATTATGGTCATCATTACTGTCAGTATCATTACTGTCAACATTACTGTCATCATCATTAATGTCATTACTGTCATCATCATTACTGTCATTACTGTCATCATTACTGTCATCATCATTACTGTCATCATCGTTACTGTCTTTACTGTCATCATCATTACTGTCATTACTGTCATCATTACTGTCATCATCACTGTCATCATCATTGCTGTCATCATCATTACTGTCATTACTGTCATCATCGTTACTGTCATTACTGTCATCATTACTGTCATTACTGTCAGCATTACTGTCATCATCGTTACTGTCATTACTGTCATCATCGTTACTGTCATTACTGTCATCATTACTGTCATTATCATTACTGTCATTACTGTCATCATCATTACTGTCATCATCGTTACTGTCATCATCGTTACTGTCATTACTGTCATCATTACTGTCATTATCATTACTGTCATTATCATTACTGTCATCATTACTGTCATTACTGTCATCATCACTGTCATCATCATTACTGTCATCATCATTACTGTCATCATCGTTACTGTCATTACTGTCATCATTACTGTCATTACTGTCAGCATTACTGTCATCATCGTTACTGTCATTACTGTCATCATCGTTACTGTCATTACTGTCATCATTACTGTCATTATCATTACTGTCATTACTGTCATCATCATTACTGTCATCATCGTTACTGTCATCATCGTTACTGTCATTACTGTCATCATTACTGTCATTATCATTACTGTCATTATCATTACTGTCATCATTACTGTCATTACTGTCATCATTACTGTCATTATCATTACTGTCATCATCATTACTGTCATCACTGTCATCATTACTGTCATCATCGTTACTGTCATTACTGTCATCATCGTTACTGTCATTACTGCCATCATCATTACTGTCATCATCGTTACTGTCATTACTGTCATCATCGTTACTGTCATTACTGTCATCATCATTACTGTCATCATCGTTACTGTCATTACTGTCATCATCATTACTGTCATCATTACTGTCATCATCGTTACTGTCATTATCATTACTGTCATCATTACTGTCATTATCATTACTGTCATTATCATTACTGTTATTATTACTGTCATCATCATTACTGTCATCATTACTGTCATTATCATTACTGCCATCATTACTGTCATCATCATTACTGTCATCATTACTGTCATTACTGTCATCATCATTACTGTCATTATCATTACTGTCATCACTGTCATCATTACTGTCATCATCATTACTGTCATTATCATTACTGTCATCATTACTGTCATTATCATTACTGTCATTATCATTACTGTTATTATTACTGTCATCATCATTACTGTCATCATTACTGTCATTATCATTACTGCCATCATTACTGTCATCATCATTACTGTCATCATTACTGTCTATCATTACTGTCATCATTACTGTCATCATCATTACTGTTATCATTACTGTCATCATCATTACTGTCATTACTATCATTATCATTACTGTCATTATCATCACTGTCATCATCATTACTGTCATCATTACTGTTATCATTACTGTCATTACTATCATTATCATTACTGTCATTATCATCACTGTCTTCATCATTACTGTCATCATCATTACTGTTATCATTACTGTCATCATCATTACTGTCATTACTATCATCATTACTGTCATTATCATTACTGTCATCATCACTGTCATCATTACTGTTATTATTACTGTCATCATCATTACTGTCATCATCATTACTGTCATCAATATTTCTGCCATCATCATTACTGTCAACATTACTGCCATCAATATTTCTGCCATCATCATTACTGTCATCAATATTTCTGCCATCATCATTACTGTCATCATTACTGTTATTATTACTGTCATCATCATTACTGTCATTATCATTAGTCATTACTGTCATCATCATTACTGCCATCAATATTTCTGCCATCATCATTACTGTCATTACTGTCAGCATTACTGTCATCATCATTACTGTCATTACTGTCAGCATTACTGTCATCATCATTACTGTCATTACTGTCAGCATTACTGTCATCATCATTACTGTCATTACTGTCATCATCATTACTGTCATCATCATTACTGTCATCATCATTACTGTCATCATCGTTACTGTCATCATCATTACTGTCATCATCATTACTGTCATCATCATTACTGTCATCATCATTACTGTCATCATTACTGTTATCATCATTACTGTCATCATCATTACTGTCATCATTATTACTGTCATCATTATTACTGTCATTACTGTCATCATCATTACTGTCATCATTATTACTGTCATTACTGTCATCATCGTTACTGTCATTACTGTCATCATCATTACTGTCATCATCGTTACTGTCATTACTGTCATCATCATTACTGTCATTACTGTCATCATCATTACTGTCATTACTGTCATCATTACTGTCATCATTACTGTCATCATTACTGTCATCATTACTGTCATCATCGTTACTGTCATTACTGTCATCATCATTACTGTCATTATCATTACTGTCATCACTGTCATCATTACTGTCATCATCATTACTGTCATTATCATTACTGTTATTATTACTGTCATTATCATTACTGTCATCATTACTGTCATTATCATTACTGTCATCATTACTGTCATCATCATTACTGTCATTACTATCATTATCATTACTGTCATCATCATTACTGCCATCATTATTACTGTCATTATTACTATCATCATTACTGTCATTATTACTGTCATCATTATTACTGTCATTATTACTGTCATCATTATTACTGTCATTATTACTGTCATCATCATTACTGCCATCATTATTACTGTCATCATCATTACTGCCATCATTATTACTGTCATTATTACTGTCATCACCATTACTGTCATTATTACTGTCATCATCATTACTGCCATCATTATTACTGTCATCATTATTACTGTCATCATCATTACTGCCATCATCATTACTGTCATCATCATTACTGCCATCATCATTACTGCCATCATTATTACTGTCATCATTATTACTGTCATTATTACTGTCATTACTGTCATCACCACTGTCATCATCATTACTGCCATCATTATTACTGTCATCATTATTACTGTCATCATCATTACTGCCATCATCATTACTGCCATCATTATTACTGTCATCATCATTACTGCCATCATTATTACTGTCATCACCATTACTGCCATCATTATTACTGTCATCATTATTACTGTCATCATCATTACTGCCATCATTATTACTGTCATCATTATTACTGTCATCATCATTACTGCCATCATTATTACTGCCATCATTATTACTGTCATCATTATTACTGTCATCATCATTACTGCCATCATCATTACTGCCATCATTATTACTGTCATCATTATTACTGTCATCATTATTACTGCCATCATCATTACTGCCATCATTATTACTGCCATCATTATTACTGCCATCATTATTACTGTCATCATCATTACTGCCATCATCATTACTGTCATCATCATTACTGCCATCATCATTACTGCCATCATTATTACTGCCATCATTATTACTGTCATCATTATTACTGTCATCATTATTACTGTCATCATCATTACTGCCATCATTATTACTGTCATCATTATTACTGTCATCATCATTACTGCCATCATTATTACTGCCATCATTATTACTGCCATCATTATTACTGTCATCATCATTACTGCCATCATTATTACTGTCATCATTATTACTGTCATCATCATTACTGCCATCATTATTACTGCCATCATTATTACTGCCATCATTATTACTGTCATCATTATTACTGTCATCATCATTACTGCCATCATCATTACTGCCATCATTATTACTGTCATCATTATTACTGTCATTATTACTGTCATTACTGTCATCATCATTACTGTCATTATTACTGTCATCATCATTACTGCCATCATTATTACTGTCATCATTATTACTGTCATCATCATTACTGCCATCATCATTACTGCCATCATTATTACTTTCATCATTATTACTGTCATTATTACTGTCATTACTGTCATCATCATTACTGTCATTATTACTGTCATCATCATTACTGCCATCATTATTACTGTCATCATTATTACTGTCATTATTACTGTCATTACTGTCATCATCATTACTGTCATTATTACTGTCATCATCATTACTGCCATCATTATTACTGTCATCATTATTACTGTCATCATCATTACTGCTATCATCATTACTGCCATCATCATTACTGTCATTATTACTGTCATCATTACTGTCATCATTATTACTGTCATTATTACTGTCATCATCATTACTGTCATTATTACTGTCATCATCATTACTGTCATCATCATTACTGTCATTATTACTGTCATCATCATTACTGCCATCATTATTACTGTCATCATTACTGTCATCATTATTACTGTCATTATTACTGTCATCATCATTACTGTCATTATTACTGTCATCATCATTACTGTCATTATTACTGTCATCATCATTACTGTCATTATTACTGTCATCATTATTACTGTCATTATTACTGTCATTACTGTCATCATCACTGTCATTATTACTGTCATCATCATTACTGCCATCATTATTACTGTCATCATTATTACTGTCATCATCATTACTGCTATCATCATTACTGCCATCATCATTACTGCCATCATTATTACTGCCATCATTATTACTGTCATCATTATTACTGCCATCATTATTACTGTCATTATTACTGTCATCATCATTACTGTCATTATTACTGTCATCATTATTACTGTCATTATTACTGTCATCATCATTACTGTCATTATTACTGTCATCATTATTACTGTCATTATTACTGTCATCATTATTACTGTCATTATTACTGTCATCATTATTACTGTCATTATTACTGTCATTACTGTCATCATCACTGTCATTATTACTGTCATCATCATTACTGCCATCATTATTACTGTCATCATCATTACTGCTATCATCATTACTGCCATCATCATTACTGCCATCATTATTACTGCCATCATTATTACTGTCATCATTATTACTGTCATCATTATTACTGTCATTATTACTGTCATTACTGTCATCATCACTGTCATTATTACTGTCATCATCATTACTGCCATCATTATTACTGTCATCATCATTACTGCTATCATCATTACTGCCATCATCATTACTGCCATCATTATTACTGCCATCATTATTACTGTCATCATTATTACTGCCATCATTATTACTGTCATTATTACTGTCATCATCATTACTGCCATCATTATTACTGTCATTATTACTGTCATCATCATTACTGTCATTATTACTGTCATCATCATTACTGCCATCATTATTACTGTCATTATTACTGTCATCATCATTACTGTCATTATTACTGTCATCATCATTACTGCTATCATCATTACTGCCATCATTATTACTGTCATCATCATTACTGCCATCATCATTACTGCCATCATTATTACTGTCATCATTATTACTGTCATTATTACTGTCATTACTGTCATCATCATTACTGTCATTATTACTGTCATCATCATTACTGCCATCATTATTACTGTCATCATTATTACTGCCATCATTATTACTGTCATTATTACTGTCATCATTATTACTGTCATTATTACTGTCATCATTATTACTGTCATTATTACTGTCATTACTGTCATCATCACTGTCATTATTACTGTCATCATCATTACTGCCATCATTATTACTGTCATCATTATTACTGTCATCATCATTACTGCCATCATTATTACTGTCATCATCATTACTGCCATCATTATTACTGTCATCATTATTACTGTCATTATTACTGTCATTACTGTCATCATCATTACTGCCATCATTATTACTGTCATCATTATTACTGTCATCATCATTACTGCTATCATTACTGCCATCATCATTACTGCCATCATCATTACTGCCATCATTATTACTGTCATCATTATTACTGCCATCATTATTACTGTCATTATTACTGTCATCATCATTACTGTCATTATTACTGTCATCATCATTACTGTCATTATTACTGCCATCATCATTACTGCCATCATTATTACTGTCATCATTATTACTGTCATCATCATTACTGCCATCATCATTACTGCCATCATCATTACTGCCATCATCATTACTGCCATCATTATTACTGTCATCATTATTACTGTCATCATCATTACTGTCATTATTACTGTCATCATCATTACTGCCATCATTATTACTGTCATCATTATTACTGTCATCATCATTACTGCCATCATCATTACTGCCATCATCATTACTGCCATCATCATTACTGCCATCATTATTACTGTCATCATTATTACTGTCATCATCATTACTGCCATCATCATTACTGCCATCATCATTACTGTCATTATTACTGTCATTACTGTCATCATCATTACTGTCATTATTACTGTCATCATCATTACTGCCATCATTATTACTGTCATCATTATTACTGCCATCATCATTACTGCCATCATTATTACTGTCATCATTATTACTGTCATCATCATTACTGTCATTATTACTGTCATCATCATTACTGTCATTATTACTGTCATCATCATTACTGCCATCATTATTACTGTCATCATTATTACTGTCATCATCATTACTGCCATCATCATTACTGCCATCATCATTACTGCCATCATTATTACTGTCATCATTATTACTGTCATTATTACTGTCATTACTGTCATCATCATTACTGTCATTATTACTGTCATCATCATTACTGCCATCATTATTACTGTCATCATTATTACTGCCATCATCATTACTGCCATCATTATTACTGTCATCATTATTACTGTCATCATCATTACTGTCATTATTACTGTCATCATCATTACTGTCATTATTACTGTCATCATCATTACTGCCATCATTATTACTGTCATCATTATTACTGTCATCATCATTACTGCCATCATCATTACTGCCATCATTATTACTGTCATCATTATTACTGTCATCATCACTGTTGTCATTACCATAATTTGTGTCATTGCTGTAAGTTACATGACATATTTAATGGCTTTCTCTCTTGTTTCCTTTTTGTTGTTAGATTGTTCTAGTTCAGTTATTGATGTTAATATTTTACCACCACACTTTATCCAGATGAGATTTAAGATTCTGGTGGAGTCACTGCTGAGATCCAGAGCTTCACACTTACACACTGATGTTCTGTTTCACATTTTTACACTAAGTGAAAAAAAGAGACACTGAAAACGATTTTTTTCCAACATGAACCTTCGAGCTCAGTTCCTCTAAAGAACATGAGCAGTCATTTATAAAAATCCATTAAAGTTTCTCCGTCACAGCGATGATGCTTCACAGAGGAAACAGACGCTTTGCTCAGGGGTTTCGGTGTTTGGGGTTTTTGTATTGATTAGTATGTAATGAATACCAATGAAGTGTTAGTTAAGAGCAACGGTTCCTTCAGTCGTCTTGCTGTAGAACATAAAGACTCGAGTGGATGGACGCTGGGACTGAACATTGCTAAGTGGTGACCAGCGTTAATAATTACATCCACTTGCAGACAAAAACATTGTCGGAGTCCTGCTGTAACACCTCATAACTCTCCTCTACTGAAAGATTTTTTTCAACTCGGCGGCAATGGAAAGGGCAGCAGGAGCCGTGAATCACGAGCGGGCCTGCTGTGTGTCAGTGCTGTCGTTACAGACACGGAGAAATGAGCTACAGCGGGGAATTATTAGTAGGACGTAATGTCACCATGTTGATGACTCGGCATCGAAGCTCCATGTCTTTTCCACATCGTTGAGGTTTTGCGAACTCTTAAGAATTTTATGGCGCAGTCCTGGGAAGTCTTGTGGGTTTTTTTTCCCTACATTGCTGGACATGGTAATGTCTGTGTGTCTGTGTGTCTGTGTGTGTGTGTGTGTGTGTGTGTGTGAGAGAGAGTGAGAGCGAGAGCTTCAACTTAACGTCTTTTCTTTGGCTGCTCTGTACTAATATTTCAGCTCCATGTCGCCGTCATGCTAAAGCAGGGCCTCCAAAACCATACACTCTTGAGAGGAAGAGGCAGCTAAATGAAGTTCCTGCTGTAATTCCACACCGTGCAGGAGACTTTCGGGTAAAACTCTTATTAAAAATGGTCAGTTGCGCCTAAAATGCTTGTGTGGTCCAAACAAAAAAAAAAGTCCCTGAACATCAACACACACCTTAAAACTCATCATGGAGAAGCTGAAGTTACAGGAAGCTAGAAAAGAGAAAAAGTCCACTTTTTTTCCAAAACCCAAATCTGCTTCTTCACTCTAATAACTAACGAACGTTTACAGGCACCGGTTTAGCGTGGATTAGCATCCACGTTAATGAACAATACTAATGCTAATAACTGACAATGTTAAACTTATATAACTTGAGATATGTTAGATGAATTATGATAAATGTAATAAAAAAATGTCCAAGTGTGAGGAAAAATATACTCAAAAACCCACAAACCCTCAAACTCCAAACTGCAGGAGATCCGGTTTTGTAATTCCACACGAACAAACACAAACAAACACCTTGTTGTGTCTATGAACCAAGAAGTGACTACATCCAGGTGAGCTAGGGAAACAGGAAGCAGCTAGTGCGGCTAGCTGGTGATGGTGACCTCTAGTGGCGTGGTCTGGCATGGAACCGTTTTCAGCGTGGAATAATAAAGTCCGAGTTAAAGTTTTAAGATTAAGTTAGTCAGACTTTCTAGAAGTTCTTCGTGTCCCCATAGCAACCGGAGCAGATGAGTGAAACTTCAGGGTGTTATACAGATTTCATCAGAAACGTCATTTATTGGATTTTTATTTGTTTTTTTTGTCCAATTTCATAGTTGATTATCTGATCTGCAGTTTTTAGGAGTAAAAATTATCAATCCCAGCACTGGAGGTCAGAACAATTCCACAGAAGGATGGAACTCATCAGATTACGAGTAAGAAAAATATAATTTGATGTGGAAATCTGCTTCTCTCGCCTCCTGTGGTGTATTGATGGATCGCTGGATTGTTTACGGTGAACTTTCTGATCTTTACCACAGAGCTGCTGAATTCTGGACTCTGATTGGTGGTCAGGTGGTGATTAATTCTCCCCAACAGCAGGTTTATATTAATGCACTCACTCTGATATGCAACAATTTCTATAGCAACAGCTCATTCACAGGTAACTTGCCTCACAAATCATTAAGTGTAACTATGAACAGATAAAAAGTGTCCTTCTTTAAAAAGGATTAAATTCTCCACCACAGAGGGAGGAGTTACACTCGCATGTTTAGCGCATTATGCTAAACTGGTGGCTATAATCCGTCCATTAGCCATGTAGCACGAATCTGAAGAGTTCAGTAAACACGTCTGAGCCGATGGACTCCATCCAGAGTGAGCAGGACATCGTGGACATGTGGCCTCACAAAAGTGGGAAAGTGTCACCCGCAAGTTTGGAAGCGTAGCGCCACTACATCACCGAGGAGAGCCAGGAAAAGAACCAATAAGGCAAAAGAGCAGTCCAACAAATCAGCGTTTTTTAAAGCCGCTTGTCACCTCGTAATGTCCTCAGCAGGACAAAGTGCTGACCTCGGGGAAAGCGGAGACGACTTCCAGAAATCCCCCCGCTGTCCTGACGTATTTCTGCGCCATTCCAAACGAAACACATATAAATCTGTCCACACACAGTTCTCCAAAACCTCACACACTCTGGAGACACACACACACACACACACGTCCCTACTGCCCCTAAACACCACGGCCTGCTGCTCGACTCTGACTCATTAACCCTTCTCTTCTCTTCTCCTGTGTTCAGGTCGAGGTTTTACTAAAAGTGGAAGAATTGTGAAAGTCTAAAAATACTGAACGTTATTCTCTTGGCTGCAGGCTGAAGAGGGTTTTACTGCTCACTCACTCGCTCGCCATCACTGAGGGGATTTTAGAAGAAACCTTACAGCTGTGTTCCTATAAAATCAGAGAAACAGACAGACTGGAACACTGACAAGTAGAAAAACCACACACTCTTTAAACGGAACGCTTCTGTACAGAACCCACAATGGTTCTATCACTCGCTGCATGAATGGAACCCAAAGAACCGATGATAAGGAGTCATGGAAAAGACCTCAGTCAGGTTCTTGACTGAATCATTTAGGGCTGCTTCTTTATTATTATTATTATTATTATTACATTCAAATGTAGACAAAAAATGCAGCAAAGTCAAACAGTCTAAATTTGAACAAAAACAACAACACTGTGTTAAAACTTTGTACCAGGTGTATTGAACATCAAGCTCCTCCCTCTTATTTCAGTTTAAACTATTTCACAAATTTAATAAAAAAAAATAACTTTTCTAAAAATAGATGAACATCTCTCAGCGTTTTATCTACACAGGGATAAAAGTAATGGCACCCCTTTCACCTTACACATTCTTTAATTACAGAACCTTTTTTTTTCAAACCCTCACAACACAAAACTCTACAACATAATACATTTACAACATGACAAAAAATACAATTTACAAAAAAGTACAATTTTACACACAACACGCAGTCTTCTTCTTCTTCTTTCAGCTTTTCCCTTCAGGGGTCTCCACAGTGAATCATCTCTCTCCACCTATCCCTATCTTCTGCATCCTCAACACTTACACCCACTAGCTTCATATCCTCATTTATTCCATCCATATACAGTACCTCTTCTCTTTAGCCTTCCTCTTTTCCTCCTGCCTGGCAGCTCCATGTCCAACATTCTCCTACCAGTATACTCACTCTCCCTCCTCTGGACATGTCCAAACCATCTTAATCTGTCCTCCCTAACTTTGTCCCCCAAACGTCCAACATGAGCTGTCCCTCTGATGTACTCATTCCTAATCCTGTCCGATCGTGTCACTCCCAAAGAGAACCTCAACATCTTCAGCTCTGCTACCTCCAGCTCTGACTCCTGTCTCTTCCTCAGTGACACTGCCTCTAAACCATACAGCATGGCCGGTCTCACCACTGTCTCTTCCCCTTGATTCTCTCTGATATTTTTCTATCACACAGAACTCCCGACACCTTTCTCCACCCATTCCAACCTGCCTGCCCTCGCTTCTTTACCTCTTTCCCACACTCTCCAATATTCTGGACTGTTGACCCCAAGTACTTAAACTCCTGTACCTTCTTCACCTCTTCACCCTGTAATCTTACTGTTCCACTTCCCTCCCTGTCATTCACATGTACTCAGTCTTACTACGATTGACTTTCATTCCTCTTCTCTCCAGTGCAAACCTCCACCTCTCCAGATTTTCCTCCACCTGCTCCCGGCTCTCACTACAGATCACAATGTTGTCTGCAAACATCATTGTCCAAGGAGACTCCTGTCTAACCTCCTCTGACAACTGGTCCTCTGTCTGCCCTACAGCACACCTCACCACTGTCCTGCTCCTCTCATACATGTCCTGCACCACTCTGACATACTTCTCTGCTATTCCTGACTTCCTCATACAGTACCACAGCTCTTCTCTTGGCACCCTGTCATACGCTTTCTCCAAGTCTACAAACACACAGCGCAACTCTCTCTGACCGTCCCTATACTTCTCCATCAACATTCTTATCTGTTGTGTTTTTTCTGGGCATGAAGCCATACAGCTGCTCACAAATTTCCACTACCTTCATTAACCTAGCTTCATTGTATGGCTCATCAACTTTATCCCCCTATAGTTGCTGCAACTCTACACATCCCCCTTATTCTTAAAGATCGGCACTAATACACTTCTTCTCCATTCCTCAGGCATTTTCTCACTCTCTAAAACCCTGTTAAACAGACTAGTTAAAAATTCCACTGCCGCCTCTCCTAGACACTTCCAGACCTCCACCGGGATGTCGTCAGGACCAACTGCCTTTCCATCTTTCATCCTCTTCAAGGCCTTCCTGACGTCATCCTTTCTAATCTTATCTACTTCCTGTTCCACAGAGTTCACCCCTTCTACTCTTTTTTCCCTCTCATATTCCTCATTCATCAGCTCTTCAAAGTTCTCCTTCCATCTCCTCTGTACACTCTCCTCACTTGTGAGCACCTTTCCATCTCTATCCTTAATAACTCTTAATAACTTGCCACACATCCTTCCCATCTCGATCCCTCTGCCTAGCTAACCTGTACAAGTCCTTCTCTCCATCTCTAGTGTCTAACCTAGTGTACAACTCGTCATACGCCTTCTGCTTGGCCTTAGACACCTCCCTCTTCACTCTGCGCTGTAACTCCTTGTATTCCTGTCTATTCTCTTCAGTCCTGTCCATGTCCCACTTCTTCTTGGCTAACCTCTTCCTCTGAATACTATCCTGAACTTCCTCATTCCACCACCCAGTTTCCTTATCTTCTTTCCTCCTTCCAGATGACACACCCAGCATCTTTCTCCCTGTCTCCACTTCTGCTGTAGTTTCTCAGTCATCTGGCAGCACTACCTGACCACCCAGAGCCTGCCTCAACTTCTGTCTAAATTCCTCACAACATTCCTCTTTTTTCAGCTTCCACCACTTGGTTTTCTTCTCCATATCTACCTTTGACCTCTGCTTACAGACCATCAAAGTCATCCTACACACCACCATCCTATGCTGTCTGGCTACACTCTCTCCCACTACCACTTTACAGTCACTAATCTCTTTCAGATTGCCTCTTCTACATAGGATGTAGTCTACCTGTGTGCTCCTACCTCCACTCTTGTAAGTCACTCTATGCTCCTCCCTCTTCTGAAAATAAGTGTTAACCACAGCCATGTCCATCCTCTTAGCAAAGTCCACTACCATCTGTCCTTCAAGGTTCCTTTCCTTAACTCCAAACTTGCCCATCACCTCCTCATCACCTGTGTTCCCCTCACCAACATGTCCATTAAAATCTGCTCCTATCACCACTCTCTCACTCGTGGGAATAGTCTCTATCACCTCATCTAATTCACTCCAGAATCTCTCTTTCTCCTCTAACTCACCACCTACCTGTGGGGCATAACCACTAACAACATTCAACATCACCCCTTCATCCTCTAACTTCAGACTCATCACCCTGTCTGACACTCTCATCACCTCCAGAACATTCCTCACAAACTCCTCCTTCAGGACCACACCTACCCCATTTCTCTTACTATCCACCCCATAATAAAACAGCTTGAATCCTGCTCCTATACTACGAGCCTTGCTCCCCTTCCACCTGGTCTCCTGTACACACAGTATATCCACCTTCCTTCTCTCCATCATATCAGCCAGCTCTCTACCTTTCCCTGTCAGAGTTCCTATTCTCCATCCTATACTCTTACCTTTCTTCTTCTCTCTCTGTCTACACACTCTCCTCCCTCCTCTACTTCTTCAACCAACAGTAGCCCAACTTCCACTAGCACCCTGTAGGTCA